>NC_054068.1:7361810-7664310 GCF_017639655.2 Falco naumanni
ACATGTCTTTAAGAAGAGCTAAGCCATTAAAGGAAAAAAAGAACCAAACAAACACCGTACTGCAAAACTGTACCTCACATTATAAGTGAAGTCTGGTTTGACTGCCTGTGATACATTTTCAGCAGCCTCCCGAAAACCTCTAAGCTTCCCAGGTTTGCTAGCACAAATATAACACTGAAACTAAAGCTTATGTATTAGATCTTTTCCTCAGAATAGATTTTAAGTTGTTTTCAATTATAACGTCTGCACTTCAGGCCACACTTACTAGTCACGTTTCATGCACTTAGGAAACTGATATAATTTTCTAAGATTGAAAACCCGCATTTATTAGTAGTATTTTCAAGAACGCTGCACAGAGCATTTGATACTCCAGAAATATTTATTAGAGAAATGTCTTGGTAACTCTGGATCATGGAGTTTCTGAATAGCAGGGGTTTTGGAGACAGCTTTGTGCACAAACTAAAAAGCAGAATACATTAATAACTAGAAAACATATTTAAATCTAGTAGTGCATGTATTTCAGAAATTTCAAAATGGGGAAGGAAATTTTGCTCCTACCTCTTCCAAAGCCCATAATGAATCAACCACAGGCTTGATCTTCTTACTGTTATATAGGTTTAGAAGTTTGTCCATCACACCCTTGATCAGGCCACCTCGATTCTGTTTGAAAAGTAGATTCAACAGGGAAAATCCAGCAATGACTTTGTTCTCCTCATAGAGCTTGATAGGATTTACTTTCTCAACCTGCCACCACTGCAAAGCAATAAACAGCAGCAGGGTCAGAAAAACATTTTTCAAGAAATGTACAGGAAAGTTCACAACAAAACGGTCTGGGCAGATGTGATACACAACTCATCTGTCAGATCTGAAGCAACAGCCAAAGAGAAACAGCAAGAATTTTATTTAAGGAAGAGGCAAAAAAGTATGCAGCTGAGTGACATGCGGAAATAAAACACAGACTTGCGTGGCATGAAATGAGGGTGTTAGAAAAATGGTGAACAGATCTGGTTTTAGGGCATGGGTCTAGGAGTAAGGAATTTGGACCTCCCTTCTTTTTCTACTATCCTTTGCTATCTCAACAGAGCCATGCAAGCTTCCCAAATGCTCGCAAGCAACCCTTGACATGTACTCTTCTCTCAAAAAAAGAGAAAATCATGCACTGCTTATCAGCTTCCACGTACCTTTCAGCCATTATTGTTTGTGGTATCTGAGCAACCCTCACAATGTCTCATGAAATTGTTTTATCTCATTTAGCCCAAGAGCATCCTGAGACTGAGATCCTACTTCCTAGCAAGTTTTATTTGAATGAGTCAATTTTTAATTAAAATTTTCATACAATTTTTATGAGTTAATTTTGCAGTATAATTACATCAAGAAAGTAGTTATACTTTTAATGCAAAATTTGATATGCTATTTTTTATAAATCCAATTTATTCAGTCAACAAATACCAGCATACATGAAAAACATTTCAGTTGAAATTGATCTTGTCGGGCCAACCTACCCTACAATTATACTCGTCTGGATATGTTTATATTAACAGTATAAAGGCTGCATAGTAAAGGTTACCTTGTTTTAGTTCACAAACACATTGTCAACAAAGATCGTGCCACTACAATCATTAAGAAAATGTAGGAGGCAAAGAACAGCTTCTTGCTAGTCTTTGATTTATCTTGTTTTCAACTACATAGAGACTTTTGAAGCCAATTTCTCCTGGGAAGGGGTTTTTGCTGGAAGCTGTAAATGAGCTCCTGGCAGAAAGATATGACAGATCTTCAGTCAAGGCTTCTCGCTCTGTTTTTCTTGTCTGAAGTAATCACTTTCACTCCTAGTTAACTTATTTCTCACTAGCAGTTTATTTGATATATTTGTCCCTTTTTTGATCTCTAGGATTTCTGAGCAGATTTTTTGTTGTTGTAGTAAGCTGAAGACAAAAATATAACATTTGAATTTTGGATTTGTTGACATCATCAATTAGGAAACAAATGCAACATCATCACCTCTTTGATGTCATTTGCAACGACCACGGAGAACTGACAAATGCGTTTCTTATGGAACTAGCTTCTGAAAAGCTGGAAATGACTGGACACAAGCCCCACCTTAAAAGAGATATCTTCTTTGATGCTTCCTTTAATTTACTGCCCTGTCCTGACAGTGTTTTCAGATATGAAGAACCTGCAGGGTACAGTTATCCCTATCCATGGATACTTATCCATAAGTAAATAAATAATGCAGTCTGACTTTACACTTAGCTGTGTAAGAGAGGTACATCTGATGGCACCTCTCCCGTGCAGACAGGCCGAGAGAGCTGGGATTGTTCAGCCTGGAGAAGAGAAGGCTCCAGGGAAACCTTATCTCAGCCTTCCAGCACCTAAAGGGGCTGACAAGACAGCTAAAGTGCTACTTTTTACAAGGGCATGCAGCGACAGGACAAGAGGGAATGGCTTTAAGCTGAAAAAAGGTGGATTTAGTTTAGAAATAAGATATTCTTTACTGTGAGGCTGGTGAGGCGCTGGCTCAAGCTGCCCACAGCAGCTGTGGGTGCCCCATCCCTGGCAGTGCTCAAGGCCAGGCTGGACGGGGCTGGGGGCAACCTGGGCTGGTGGTGGGTGTCCCTGCCCATGGCAGGGGGTGGGACTAGATGGTCTTTAAGGTCCCTTCCAACCCAAACCGTTTCATGATTTAAATATGCATTGCACACAGAACCAATTCCTGTCTAGCTGCTGTACCAGAAGAGAACGTGTCAAACCACTGCAGTCAGAAAAACACTCATTTTAGCAACATCAGAAGTAAAAACTTATTAGAGATAAATAAGAATGATGAAGATGAAAATACAACAGAAAAGACTGAAGTTAGAAGAGCAGAATCACAGCACTGGGACACTTACTGATTTTGCAAAACTGAAGAAGCTTTTTGTCTCCCCAGTAACCATGTTAGAAGAACCTGTAAAATAAGAGTATATTCACACACAACTTATTACATGCCGACAAGCAGACCATTTATTATATGTAAAATCATTTCCGTGATTCATATTTAAGAAAAAACATTTCCACAGGTTTAAGAAGGATTAGTAGATGCCCTCATACTTTGGGAATAAATGCCAAAGAGGCCAAGGTGACTGAGCCCTCCAAGTTTATAGGTATTTTGAGGTGACAAGAACAAACTACCAAATCTTCCAAAACCAGGAACAGGTTAAGTGTTACTAGGCATCTTGACACCAAAACTCTTCTGTAGCTCTCTCTGCAGTAAAATGTAATTTGTCATGCCATTTGTCTCTGACCGTATTACTTAGCAGCATCACCACACCGGTATCCTTTTTCTATATCCGTAAAGCTGAATGTGTACGACTACTACATGTGTGCATGTACGTGCACTACAACCTGTTAACAAAGGTAATGACGATTTGCTGGCAGGGACCTCATTACAAACAGGCAGCCAGGTTGGCTTGTACAGCCCAAGCAGGTATCTGAGTGACAAGGCATTTGTTACTGCCATCCTGCTAAGTAGATGAAAGCCCAAGCACGCAGGTGTGCTTATCCATGATGCCACTGCACCTTCCACTGTGATACAGATATATTCTTCATTTCAAAATCTAGCAATCCCTTCAGCTGTCCCCCGACAGAAGCTTGGCCTGCTTTATCAACGCACAACAAGGCAGCCTGGCAGAACTGCAGGAAAGACGTGTTCACTCAGGATGTGGAGTAGTCCATGTACATGAATAGGAATTTGTGAACAGAAGCCTGGGCTTGAATTCCTAAACGTCATGTCAAATAAAACTGATAGCATTCTTCCTGAAATCCTCCTCCAAGCTTCCCTCCCACAAGAACTATTTTACAGTTTCCTTGGCCACACTGTGATTCCTATGTGTAGAATGAGAGAGCCAATCTTTCTCCTACACTTCTGTATCACCCAACGATGTTTAACAATCTGAAACATATGTTTGGTTTCACTTTTAGATATTTTTTTTTATTATTTTTTTAAAGAGTTTCTTTGTATTACCTATTGCTTCTCAATAATTTAGTCCATGCTCAGCTTCACTAAAATCCTTGATTGGAAATGGTCAATTTGAGGAAGTATTACATGGTAGCCTCCAGTAATGAAGGGAGTGGCATGGGTGATTTTAAAGAGATTTTTAACCTTTGCAAAGCTTTTGTTTTGAAGTATGTACATGGCTTTTTCCACTCACCATATAAAATGTAAGTCCCAAGTGGTTTGAGGAGACTGAGGCCTTTCCCAGTATTTTCTCCACAAAGACAGTCCAAAACAATATCTACTCCATCTGTTGAGATTCTGAAAAGCAAGAAAGAAATCTCACTTTACAGTAAGATCCAGAGGACCGGTCAGCCAGCATGATGTAGGCCAACTGGTAACATGGTACTAACATTTTCCAGGTGCTTTAGAAAGGACTCTAAGGCTGAGGCTATGGCTATGTGAAAACTTTCTCTGCAGCAAAAGACCTTTTAAACTCATTCAGGTGCTGGAATGCAAGTCTGTTGGGCTAGCCAACCCATGCCCTTCAGGCTTAGAAGGGTGGGAACCCATCTTGTTCCCCCTTTTTGAGGGTTTTCAGTGAAATTATATATATATATATATATATACATATATATATAAAAACAGGTGATAGACAAAGTTCTTTCTGAGTGAATGTCAGAGATTGTCTTTTTCTGGTCAACAAATGTCAGAGAAAAAAGACATTTTTGTTATTCACATCTTATATTCTTTTTTGGAATTCATAGGGAAACATATCTTATTTTAGTCCTTTCCAGATAAAATTATGCCCTTGGACAGTTATTTAAAGAGTCTTCTGTTTCAGACTTTGTACAAACTAGACATCAGCGAAGAGTTAAATCAAGCATAAAGAGAAGTCACCAAGAGCTAGAAACCCAGCTCTAAGGATACAATCAGGTCATATTATAGAAATCACAAAGTATTTATATTGTTTCCATAAACAGCTTGCATATTTATAATCTTCCAATAAGCACCTTTGTGAATGCAATGTCAATAGGATGCTGAAGGAAAAAAAAGGGAAAAAAAACAAAAAACAAACCAAATACCACACACCAATACCCCAACGTAGGGGTTTTTTTTCTGGCAAAACACCAGCTGCAAAATCCTATCACTAGTTTGACCTAAGTCTAATACCCTACCTCCTAACCAAATAAACAGCCCAAGCAGCAGTAAATTCTCAAGTAACACTCTGAAACAGTTATGTAAATAACTGATGCAGAAACTACAAGAAAATTGCAACCTGGAGACTATCAAAGGTTTAAGGGGCAGTCAACAGCGTCTAATCCCCACGAACACCAATTAGCACCTGATGACCATGCCTTCTGCAGTGGTGTAACCGCAATGAGAAGTCAGGAAAGAGGTTAAGCTTTATGGCTTGTAATGCATCCTTGTTTCCTCACAAAACTCAGACATCCACTGGTTACAAACAGCAGCAGCAAAATGGACAATTTCACTGTGTGCTACTGCTGCCGTAGGTGGGGTACTAAGTGGTTTACATTCAGGCCACTGGATGAGCTTTCACTGTAAATGAATAATTTGCAATCAAACAACTTTTGGTGCCTTCCACAGTTGAAATGATTCCTCATCCCCCAGGATCATTTCCACATTCATATCACCTTTGGGTTTGGTTTTTTTTTTCATTTTTGGGGGGTGGGTGGGTGGGTTGCTTTTTTTTCTTTTACTTTTCTCCTTGATGAAAGTTCTTCCCTGGAATATCCCAGTCACCTGCAGTAAAGCAGATTCCTTCCACTATCCCTTCTCAGCCACTGGCCCACCTTCTCCTGCTCACTACCTCTGAAGAAATAAAGAGTCTTCTCCTTCCCTTAGGGCTCCCCCTGACCCAGTGTGCAGCAGGCAAATGCAGACCAGCTGTCCTCCCTGCTGGACACTCATTTTAAGCAGAACAAAGTCTACAGCTAATATCCAGCAAACCAAGCAACTACACTGTTCTCCCCACTGCCTTGTTCAAAAGCCAATTTGTCTTCATAACGCTCTCAAAACCACCACTGTACTTTTTTCTTTTCTTTCAATACAAAGTGAAAATACACAGATCTGAGCAACAAATCAGAGTGCTGGCATATTCTGCAAGGTGCCAGTTCTGACTTCAGTCAGGACTATCAGTTGTGCTAATATAATGCTACGCACCTCTAGACCAGGAAAGACAAACAAACTAGGTTGCTGCACCTATATTTCAACATTTGTACCCACTGGTTCTCTGCCTCATTGGTTCACTGAGAGGTGAAAAAGCATGTGAAAATGCAGGATCACCAAAAGGGATTTTAAAAGACTCAACAGAGCAGAATTCCACCCCTTTGTAACCAGGACTCCTTTTGATTTCAGCGGTTACAGTCTGCTATACAGAGTCAGGGGCAGTGTCAGGAACTGTCCCAAAACAAACTGTCCTGATGAAGGGCAGAAGCAGTCAACATTCTCTGCATTCATGAGGTTATCAGATGTTAAAAGGACTTTACTCCTTTTTATAAGCAATAATATCTGTTGTATCTGCTCCCTCATCACATACCCTCTTAGATCAGATCTGTTGCCCCTGCAAAGGGTTATGATTAAGGTTGGTGCTGAACTCTGATTAACGTTTTCAAGTGTTCCCTCTTGCTGAATCAATGTTTGTAAAGTGGGGACTGCTAGAATTCAGTCTTAACCCCACAACAGCGATTTTCCAGGGGCAGCAAAACACTTGGATACATACACTTCCCCGAAAGAAAGGCTACCAAAGGGCTGAAGAAATGTGCTGCGATTCTTCTGAGCTGTAAGAAAATAATCCAGCAGATGAGACCTCTACAGGTCCCCCATTTCCGGTGAAACTTCCCCTACGGAAAAGTTTTACTTTGATATAAAATGTCCTTCGTGACAGATCATTGCAAATGTTCTCTTAAGCCCTTAGGAACACTCCAGAAAAAGCAGCAAGACACCCTGCTTTCTCCTCCAACAGCTTGCTGGATTGCTAACAGCTCTGACAAAAGTCTGCTATAAACTGAATGTCCTCTCTGAGGGCTAGTAACCCTCGTACTAAGAGACCACCTGAGACTCTACGTATCACTCCGAGGAATGCGTAAGTTTGGCAGGAAACCTGTCAATTGTACTACCTTGGGGCTCCCCTTTGAGAAATTTCTTGTTTTATACCCAGCTACATAATCTAGCATTTTGACAAATACAGGATGGAGGGAAAATACTACTCTTATCTGTCTGACAAATAAAAATCAAAAAGACATTTTTTACTAAGTTTCTTATCAGTTCTAAAGTTTTGCCACCTGCATCAACATCAGTATCTAAAAACAGACAAACTGGAAATCAAAGTATTTGAAAGCATGTAAATACAAACACACATGAGTACTTCAAAAGGCAACAGGATGATTCTAATCTGGATGCAAACAAACAAAATCTAAGGATCTTAAATTAAAACAGACATCATGTGCTCTGATAGCAATCCCTGGCAGAGGATAAAAACCCAGGCAGACAGAAGCACACCGAGAACTCCAAGACCTGGATAACTTGCAGATCCACTGAAAATATCTTACTCGGTGCACTGCAGTGAGCTCCTACATAGGCAGATAACAGTAAAGTACATCCTTCTGTTAAAGCCGATACACTTTTCCACTTAATTTACTTTGCTCGCAACAGACGCTCACGTATGAACACGGACTAACGAATCTTATGTTGCTTTATGAAGAAATAGGGAGACGCTTGCCATCTTGTCCCTTGTAGTGGACAGATGGAACATACAGAATAAACTACAGTTGCCAAACTCACAAATGTAACCTCCTCCCATAAATATGATCAGCCCAGTGTCTTTCATTGTATGTTTCCAGGTACCATACAACCCTTACTCAGAAAAATAAAAGATTACCTTTTTACTTCTTGAACATAGTCTGCATTTCTGTCAAACAGGTGAGTTACTGAGTCTTTGATTGCTTCATGTTTGAAAGATGAAGCGGTTCCAAAAACAGTAACATTGGGAATTGTTGAACAGAGCTGAGCAACAGCTTGACCCTGCGAACACATTATTATGTTAGTTGACTGACATGGAAATTGGTTAACAGACTTTGCAGCTGCCAGTTCACTCATGTTTGGTCTTGGATATTGCTGTGTCACGTGCAAGGACTTCCCAAACTAATTTCTTGCCAGTGCAATGCAGTTCAGCCACAGGAGAAGACACTTAAATCAAAAGGATATTCTGAAGACAAAGCAACTGCAGGGATAAAAGTAATTTAATGTACCAAAACATTCTATCGGAAAAGAGTTCTTCTTGATCTTTTAACAGAGGCAGTGCAATTTAAGGGAAACGGCATTAATTAACAAAGACCACTGGAAAGGATTACTCACAACAGTGCTAGAGAAATATTTTTTCATTTGGTATATGCATCCCACGCCATTTCCCCCGGTGTCCCCTGAGGAACATCAGCAGTCCTCTTTGCACCTCCCACCTAAGAACAGTGTTGACTGCTTCCGCATGCGACTCAAAACCTCTCTGCTCATGGGGAAGGCTTTGCAGCACCTGATGCCAGAACAGAATTTCTGGCAGATAATGTCAAGTATTTGGTTCCTCTGGTACTCAGATAAGCTTTCATGCCTCAGCTTTTTGCAGTCCTAATACAGAAGGTCTAGCGTAGTCAGTCCCAGGACAGCACATAGTCCTAAGTGATCACGTTTTCTTACGGTTTCAGTGGGAGACAGCAAGTTGGTATAACAAATACTGCATAGTAATGCAAATCTGCTTTACCTCTTATTAATAAAAGTAATTATTACTGATTATTCAAAATGCAGGAATAGCCTTGAGTCCCACTGAAACGTCTGCTTAGGCTCGTGCCCTAACCTGAAAACTGATCAACAGCAGAGAGGATAAAATTGCCTAGAGCTTGTATAGGAAAATCATTCCCCTCGTACATCCCTCCTGCGTCTGGGCAGGAATCCAGTGGAGTCAATCAGATGCTACGTCACTGTTCAGGTAGGACTTGTGGCATTAAGACAATGTGTGCGTTCAAATGTCTGTGCTTTGACTTTCCAGCTTCAGGCTGCAGGAGGCTTTAACTTCTTTCCCTAAGTTTTAACCTCTAATTTCATGAGGCCGAGAGAAGAGAATCACTACATAAATGCTGGGCCATCTAGATTTCAGAAAAGATCCCAACAAGTCATCTTCCTACAACCCTGGCTTTTGTTTTACTCTTAATACACTAACAAACGGAAGACAGACTTTTGGTAGCCACATCCTGCCTCCTGTTGTAACCACATTATTCCACTTACTATTACACAGATATATCCAGAAGCAAGAAATGGCACTGCCATTCTAAAAAGAATGTCTGACAGAATTCAGGAGATTCTTGACTATATTTACAGCCAAAAGATTGTCACTTGTACATTGTATGCGTGACCAGGAAAATTATCCATGGATAAACACATTTCTGTTCATTCCAACCAGAATCCCTGATTGTTAATATGTAAATACCAGTAATCAGTGCTTGGGTTTTATTTACAGTAGAGTAATTAAATAACCCTGCATACCCTGGGGGTGTTGGCATCCTCACATATAATGCTGAATGTAATTGCTAGTGACAACCCTCTGAGCTGAGCATCGCAGGAGAGGACAATATCATTATTTATACGTGGTGGCATCCAGGAGTTTCAGATTGATTTCCTACTGGATCAGTCAGTAAACAGCTCCACAGCAAGGCGCAGTTTACATGATCCTTTGGACACATAGCCCACCGCCAGGGAATACAGCAGGAGAAGGGATGGATGCATTCTCATTCTTCCTTTACAGGTGAGACACAGAACAGCACAGCAAGTTGAGCAACCTGTCCAACAGCTCAGAGAAACTTACAGCAGGACCCAGATATGAACGCAGATTCACAGCACGGTAATCCAATACCAAACGCAAACGACCTTTCCTTTTTAAAATCATCCACCATTTTCCTGGGTTGGAATCCCTAATCGCTTAGAAAAATCACAAGCAAATCCGTTCCTGAGGGGCCTCATCTCACAAGAAGTAATGTCTTTGGGGAGTAGAAAACTCTTCTCATACTTTATTTCTCTATTACTTACCATCTCATTCTGAAGCCCAGGTTTTCGTGTCCACAAACATTGTAACAAAATTACAAGAAATAAATTGATCTGGATTTTCTATCTCTCCTTTTCTTAGCCATTTTCACTAGCAATTCTCTTTTCTCACTTTCTGTGTTTCCCAGAAAACCACCACACACAGTGGTTTAGGTAAGTCGGTATTTTATATGTGCTAGTTAAGTGAAATTCTGACATTATTGATCTATTCTTTAATTAGTTTTCTGCAATTTCCATGTAACTTCAGAAGACGAGGGGTAATGAGTATATCCTGAACCAAAAAACTGACTGTTTAAAAGGTCAAATATTAGAGTAGAAAACATGTTGGTTTTTATCCTGCAGATGATTAACATTTAACAAACTGGCAGTCAGATAAATAGAACTGCACAAAAACCCCAGGATGTGCATAACCTATTTTCCTCCTGACTCAAACTCCTTATTACACCCCTCCCTCCGCCCATAGAGATAATCTTATCTAAAATCCCAGATCAAAATACTTTCCAGCTTTCTGTAGATATTTAAAGCCTATAACTGACTCACATGACCAGTACTTTCATAACTGGATGAACATCACTTAAGTATTTTGAGGCAATTCCACGAAACTTTCTTCTTCTACAGCTTTCTGAAGACCTTAATTTGATGATGACTTGCACTTACTTTTTGTGCAAAGTATTCTTTGCATTTGTATCTCAGAAATCTAAGAATAAAGGCCGTATTGGACCTTTCATGCTTTCCCCACCAAAACAGTAATACTGAACTCAACCTATGAACTCAAAACATTTCACTCCTGTGGAATGTGATTAAGCTCCAAAACAGCACTGTGGCTACACACGTCACTCCTAAGTCTCTTTTCTAATCCCTCAAGTCATGTAGCCACCACCTCTGGATTAGTAGCTAGTGTTTAGAGGGCTATACATTCTACTTGCAAGTATGCGAGGTGCTGGTCTTCAGAACGTCTGTAGTTCACAAATGAAGTATGCACAAAGGGGTTTGCAGCTAGGAGGAAAAACGTCCTCTTCCCAGGGATGTGGAGGGGCAGGCATGGTATCCACGCTGGCTCCTGCTCCCCCCCGTCACCAGGAACCACCCTTTGATCACAGGGGCACATGAAACCTGTCCTGCCTTTCAGATTCCAAAAAGCCATTCCCCTCCTAAAAATTGCTCTCTGGTTAACAGAGACAAGAGTGCTTTCCGTCTCCTCCCCTGCCCAGACAAAACCGCATCATCTCTGCTACCAGCTTTCACTGTGGAGACCACACGGATATGGAAGCAGGCACCATGTTATCAGAAATAGCATGTGAACTCTAAAACCTTCCAAGAGGGTGTCTAACTAGATAGGCATGATATGAAAAATGAAGATAAAACTCTTCACACATCTATTTTTTCATATACGATGCAAGTTTCTACAGATAGATAATGGCTAGATTCTTGCTCCCTCAACCTGGGAAAACCAGTAAGTGGCAAAAAATAATTCTCAATTGGACAATTAATTTTACCTTTCACAGGATTTAGCATTTTTTGAAACCTAAAAATGATCAATTGCTTCATTGAAGGGATAGACATGGTTACAAAACAGTCCCGTACAATGGTTTTAATCTCGTTTAAAATATGTATTTTTTATATACTACTAATCAAGCAAAACTCCACATGGTGAGTCCTCAAAGAAATTAATAACTTGGATTAAAGTATGCTGTGGCAATGAGGCATGCCTCATACTGGATTTGGCATAGCAGTCTTGCGTCTCTTTAGCTTCAAAGTCCATTTGATGAATTCCTTTTCAAGATATCATGTCAATTTATAAAACCAGTACGTTGAACCTGATCTACACGTATGATTATTACAAAATGTTATAAATGGATATCCTTATAGTAATTTTAGATCCAGTAAAAAGACAGATTTCTTTACATTCCTTTACTTTAAAACCCAACTTCAAATATGCAGAATTGGAAACCTCTCCTACTGAGATAATCACATAAAAGAAAAAATGAAATAGACTGTTCTGTGCATTTAAACAATCTAAAAGTAAAAAGAAAAAAGAAAAAAAAAGGTCATTGACATCTAAAAGTCAATATAGGAAGCACAAATACAAGAAAACTTACTAATCTAATTAGCTTATTAATACTAACTTAGCACTGGATAAAATATAAATAAGGGGTATAAGCTAGTGGATTTCCAAAGGGTCTGACCTAATGGCACAAGCCAGACCTCCGTCAGATGTGCAAGCTGTGCACTGAATTACCGCAGTTACAGAGCAGTATATTTTTAAGAAACCATCTTTTCTGCTATAATGTAAACTAAGACCTGCTTTATAGCAGTAGAGCACAAACCATCTATGTAGATGTTTTGCAGTAGAGAACAAAACATGCAAAACTACATGTAGTAGGACCAAGAGCAACAGCAAGAAATATTTTTGTAGCCCAAAGATGCTACAGCATTTTTAAAAAGAGTATTCAGACCTAACCTTGCACAAAAACCCTGCCTGGAACCAAATGTCAGGAGAATACATGTTTCCAAAATGCTTTGATGCCACATAACCTATCTGAAAGTGTCACAAAGTACACAAACATAGTAAAAAATCTGCAAGAGAAGACATCTACTAACCTCCTGGCATCAAGGAAAACTTTTCTCTTGTGTTAGAAGTCAGATACGCAACACTCCCTCTCCTGAAGGTGTTGTTTTTCCAATTACAGCAGAGGAAACTGGAAACCAAACCCTGAGGTGAACACTGCAGCGGACAAACTGCAGCGTGATTCCTGAACAAGCGTAAGGTGGCATCGGCTACACCCAGTGCATCACACGCAAGTTTTGGAGTAAAAGGAGGGGAAGAGAGAGGGGAAGAAATAGTCACCACGAGATAATGATCTCTTTTACCCTCAACATCTCTTATTTTCTGCAACAACTAGTAGGGTATGTTTTTTCCTACCCCCTTGCAAAGTTGTGCAGCTGAGGTGCATCCAGAACTCGGGGCTCACTCTCCATCTGGCATAAATCCTCTTCAGTTTAGTGGAGCTACAACAACAAACCCCGGGCAAGATCCTCATCCAGAGGACATAAACGCTGTCTGAAAAAGTAGAGCATCCAAGGAAGAGTTATGCACTGCTCGTCTGTGACGTGATTCAGCAGACGACTGGGGAAAGGACATGTCCTGTGGGGAGTGCAGGGCTGCAAGAGGCAAAAAGAAAAAGGCCTTCAGAGACTGCAGCCTGCTCTGGTCAGGGAAATTGCTTTTCGTGTATGGCTCGCCAGGCTTTTGTGTTTGATTAACAGATTATGCTCTGAGGCAGTGTCTGGAAATAGACTGAGGCATGGCACAGGGACTCTCCTGAGCTGCTGAAGGAGCACGTCCACGGCTTTAGAGGCATTCAGCGGCACAGGGCAGCTCAGCATCAACACACCCTGTCTGGCTTTAAGCGAGATAGCCTGGGTACTTAAAGCAGCCCAGACCTGGTTACACAGAGCTCTGTGTGAGCTGATTTATTCCCTTCCTTGGCTGCTAGAGATGAAATAAGAGGAAAGCACTTCATCAAACGCAAGAACGGCTATGAACTGCTAATACAAAAATAGCAAGCGCAGTCCTGGGAGGTGCTGAGTGAAAATTTCAGTGAAGTGGGAAGTATTAATGACATTGTACAGCATGCCGGCCAGGGCCATCAGAAGTGCAGAGTAAATTCTAATTACTCACATTCAGGAAGGACTGACTCAAACACAAGAGGGCTGTTTAATGTGCTCCTACCTGCTAGGTGCAGGCAGACCTAAATTCAGCCTACTCATACAATGTTTAAAAGGATCAGGGATGCTGTGAGACCTATTTTAAAAGGCTCTGGCTTTCATAGCAGCTTACTGTTGCTTTGCTGCCAACCGGCTCAGAGGCCAGGAAACAGGTATGTATCTGCTTGAACCAAGGTCTGTAGGACGACCAAGGAAACTGACAACTCACCTTACAAAAAAGGGTTACGAACAAACCAACCTGCTTTCAGTCTGAAAAAAACAGGCCAAAGAGAGATTTGATTCTGAGCTTGTTTTAGCCATAAACACATACACATCACACCAAAAAGATGTGAAAGAAGTGCCCCAAGAGGAAAGAATAGCTAAGTTTAATCAATGGGCAACACTAGCAGAACAACAAAGATACATTAACTGGCCACAAACAAAGTCTGGAAACTGAGAAAGATTTCTCACTGAGCAAGACTAAGCAGAGAGAATGTGAAGAGATGAACACATAGGGGTTTTATGGGGGAAGAAATCTGGTAATTCTCTTCAAAGGGTTCCTATATGCTGACTGTGATAGCAGGTGACTAGATTTACTACGGAGTGCCAGTTCTTTGCCACATAAAATATCGCTACTTCAGTGATGGCGTTTGGAACACATCCTCAAATATCTGCAATTCATGCAGGGGAGACGCAATAAAAAAAGAGCGTTCCTGCCAAGCAGTAACCAGTCCTGCCAGGATGACCCAAATCTGTTGCCAAGTCAGATTTACCCTTCAAATTCAGACATGAGAGCTGTATCTGTAACTTACTCCGCTTGCACTTCTTCCGCTGCTGAGCCTGAAAGGGAAGGTCAGATCACAGCTTCAGGACACCAATCGATGCTCCTGCACAAAAGGCAGCTTAATTTTCGCATCTCTAAGATTGAAATGCTGAAGAATTGGCTAATAACTCTGCCTTGCGTCTGAGGGGTTACGTGATGAAATTGCACAATCCTGGTAAATGACCCAAGTTTTGTGCTCTAAATATTCAGATAGGAAGTACATAAAGAGCAAACAAATAAGGACATGGGCATAATGGCTGTATCTCACACATATAAATCCCTGAAAGAATTCATTTTCCAGGTAGGTATCATAGAGAGAGAGACTGCATTTATTAAAGCTAGAAGAGGTGAGACAAAAGATTTTTGCTCTTTTCTTTTTTTGGTGTTTGGGTTTGTTGGTTTTTTTGGTAATACAACAGTCCTGTATTTATACTAATTCAACCAATCCAGAATACAGTTTTCAAATTTACATTATAAAGTTGCTCTTAAAGTTATTACTTTCATACAAGCCTGTGCTGTGACACGCACTGAATGCACTGACTTAAACAGACTTCATGTTAAAGAACTAATTGCTGCATACAGCAGATCAGTCCCAGCAGGGTGCATGCTACTGTTCAGTTTTCTTGGTGTATTTTCTTCAGTTGCCACTTTGCTTCACTCAAAAAAAAAAATTTAAAAAGGCGTGGGAGTACATTTGTGAAAGGAGCTACTCTATCATTGTCTTGCAGTCATTTCCAACATTACAGCATTTTACTGCTAAGACAGGCCAATATGTGTCCTACAGTAAGTCGTATGTTCTTGCACACTTGTATTTCTGAGCATTAATTTTTATGCATGGATAACAGAAAGTTTTTGAAGTTCAGTGTTAGCTGACTTCCTCCTTACTTTAGCAATTGGTTCAGAAGGACACTTAAACATTTCTGTAGCTTTACGCATTTTAATTCTACTTGTATTACACAATTTTATCTTTTGTTAATTATCAAACTGCCCTGCCACTCAATCAAACTGGTTAAGCAGAAGTGTTAAGCGTCCTGCCAAACAGAGGCCTGAAAGGGAGCGTGTAACAACCACTGTCTTGCTAGATCTTGGTCAGTAGCGGCTCGAGCAATGATAACAGAATCTCAGGGCAGAGAGTATTAATTTCTCATCAAAGTCTGACTGAATCATGTAACGCAGCTGTGAGCCTGTACCACGCTTTCCTAGAAGGCCCCTAAAATTTCTCCAGCCTGCTTCACTGTCCAGGTGAGAGCTGAGAGTCAGCCTCTCAACTGCCCACCCCTACCTCAAGAGCGAAAGAGGAAAACCAACCCAACCCCAAAGCAGTCCTCTTTCCAAACAATCGAGATCAACAAGCCAGCCCCAGGAAACAAAAGCAAATACAATCTTTCCTTTCAACCCCCCCTTCTGACACTGCAGCAGCTCCTCCTCTTCAGATGGAAGGCTGCAATATACCAACAGTGTCAGCAGCAGCACAGTTTGCGAGTGTCCACCTCTCTCCTCCTGGTTCAGGTGCTTCTTTACAACCAGCCACACTTCCTACCGTGAACAGGGAAGACTGCACGGTGCCCTGACCTTTCAGCTGAGTGGGTGGCAGGGAGTGTGCTCATTTGGTATATGGAACAGGATTCAAGTGTCTGTTACAGACAGACAGGTACATGAGACTTTTTTCAAGATATCTTGGTGCATTTCCTTTTTTTCCTACATCATCTTCTGATGTCCCCTGGAACTTCTGGAAATAAACAAATTGACTTACCTAAAGCATCCTGTCAGACATTAAGGGATACCTTCATCTACCGATCATACCCCAGGCACAGAGGGGAAGACAACTGCTATGGTTACCTCACTACCAAAATATCTATAAACAAAAATAAGGCCGCATAAATAAACTGTCAATACATAAGTAGAGGTCCCGGAGAATTTTCCCTGATTCCATTTATTGAAAAAGCTGCAAGATCCTCCTGAAGGAGACTGGGGAGCCAGAACAAAGAACGTCACAAACATTTATGAAGCAACAAACTCTTTTTTCAATAAACTGCCTGAAGCAGCTAAAATAATGATCTTGCATAATGAGAAAGGAACAATTACAAACTTCTAGTCCCACAGGGAGCCTATTGTCTCATTAAAGTGCTCTGGAATTTCTATGACATTTAGAAACAAACTGGACAGGTTTCCCAGTTGCTGAAAGTGGGAATGGTTGTTGTATCTATTAAAGCAACAGCACAAAAAATACCTCTTCCCATACCAGTTCTAATGCCAGTTTTCTGGTTTATTAACCAAGAACCTTGTGAAAATGATTTGTTTGATTGTGGCTGTTAAATTTTTCAAAGAATTAACAGACACTGTTAGAGTGGTTTAAAGGGTAACACAAATCCCTCTGAAATCTTTATGTCTAGTTAGCAGAAAGGAAAAAATTCCATGCACCTCCAGTGATATTTCACCTGTAAGACCTATCAAGCAATGGGAAAAGACTTTCCTTCCCAGTTCTAGCTATACATGCTCTTCCCTTACAAGGAACAACAGGCTGCATGCGGCACTCTCCCCTGTGACACAGCAACAAGCTCCTGTCCTGCAGGCCAGCCAGCCCTGTCTCACTCCTAGGTACGGTCTGTCCTGTATCACATACAGACCTTCATCAGTTTTTGGCCAACCTGACTGTTCTGCCTGCATCTCTGGTCCTTCCCTTGGAAATTCTGTTTTACTTAATTACTTAGCAGGTGATGGATCTGGTTTCTCCTTGCTCCCCTCAGAGAAGACCCACAAGCAGCCACAGCAGAGAACCAGTCAAAAACTGCTCACTGACCATCTGCAATAAAAGAGAGTAAGCCAGCAGCTCCTTTCAGGAACAGCCCAGCACAGAGGTTGGGCACTAGTGAGGAAGACTACCTAAGAGTTGGTAGAGCATTAACAGTGCTTCAGGAAGAGAAGGAAGAAATAAGAGGCAAGTGAGGTTAGAAATAGGAAGGGAAAAAGGAATAAAGACATTTAGCAAGAACACTTAACAAGGAAGATGAGTTAACTTTCTCTAGATACACGCATACGTGCAGGGATTGCTTCTGGGCGTTTCGCTCATTCTGTGTGCTCAGCCTGGGTCCGTATAGTGTCAGCTGGGCAAATGGCTTTATAGCTAAAGCTGAGCCTTCAATTCCTGCAGAATACACAGTCCCCCTGAATGTGTGGTCTCATATTGCTTTTACAGTCCTAAATTCCACATGAAAAGATTTAATATTAAAGAACAATAAAGTCAGCCATAACGCTCTAGGTTGTACTGTGTCAAAGCATAATACGATTATAAATTCCATTCATTTACAGAAGTATTCCAAGAGGACCATTTACTGCAAGTAGGATTATCGTTAGCTAAAAATACTTTGTACAGGGAACCCATGAATTTATTCCTCTGATTACAGCCTTCTTTTATATGAGAACCTGAAAGAAGTTCTAAGGGCACAGAATTAGGGATAAGGTGTTTGGCGCTGCCCACCAGACCTCAGCAGACAACAGAATATTAATTCAGCATAAATAAGGCACCACAGGAAAACAGAAGAGGTACTCCAACTCGAAAGGCTGAGATCTGCTAATGTTCTCAGGTTGTAAAATCTGTCTTATGGAAAAAGACTGCATAATTTCAAATGTAAACAAACACCCCTGTCAGCATCTTAATATTTTGTACAAGCTTAAATATTTTCCAAAAGGAGAGAGATTTTCTTAAAAAGTCAGCATTTTCTTTTACCAGTTCCTTGAACCATCTTTTATTTCATTGTACACCCTGGTATTCCACTGAATTCAGCCTACTGTTGTTTTGCCCATGCAACACAATGCCTCCTTACTAATAATCCAAACTATGACACGCAGCAGCCACCACTAACTCTTAACTCAGCATTTGTATATTTTCCTCAGGGTTGGCATGATAATGCTTTTCCTTACTTTTAATCTCTCTACAAAAAAGAGGGGAAAAAAGAAGAAAAATGTCTTTCACAGAGAAAGCATCACGCACACTTGCACGTGGTACCTGCAGGAGTATTCCAAGAGGGCCATTTACTGCAAGGGGGATTAGTTACCTACAAATAGCTCATGCAGCGAGTGCATTTATTTATTCCTTTCATTACAGCCTTCTTTTACACAGAAGAAGTACAAGATACATAAGTTCAGGAATGCAATGTTGGGAAAACACTTGGTCCTTGATCTCTGACAACCAATTAGAGGGTTTTGGAGGAGTTTTGGGGTAGAGTTTATTGTCACAACATTTTTATTTCACCAAAAGCTCCTGCCAAACATTCACATCAGCGTTTTGATGGGGAAACAGACGCAGTTCCTCCCACTGCAATGCTAATACAGGGAAGTCTGATATCAAATCAAACTGCAAGGTCTGGCTCATTTCAGAAATCAAGATGCATCAGACTGCTTCAGTTACTTGGTGACAGGAAAGTAAGTAAAGTTCCAACTTACCACCCCACCTCCTGCCGAGTGAACCAGCACAGACATGCCTTCTCTTAGGTTAGCAACTTCAAAGAGCATCATGTAGGCAGTTACAAAGTTCATGGGAAACGCAGCAGCCTCAGAAAAACTCATGTCATCTGGGATCTTGTAGACAAATTCTACTGGGGTACATACTACTTCAGCCCATGCGTTGTAGTTTACAAAAGCCATGACTCTGTCTCCAATCTACAAAGAAAGAAGAAAACAACGTTGAGGATATGGCTGCAGTTGAGACTGGAGAGAGCAACTTGTAAGACCTGAAACTCTCCTGTTCAAGCTGTGGGTCACTGACTGACTGTGAAGATACCAGTGCTCCACATCTTTGGCAAAACAGCAGTTAAGCTGCTCAGCTCTGGGCTTTTACCATTTTTTTATTGTATTTGTTTAAGAAGTTCAATTTAACAAAAATACCCGAAGTTAAAGCCACCTCTTCTTTTTTGCTACACTGTGATGGAGCAGTCTTCTACCATCATTAATACAGATCACCTTTTGCTAGCAGAGCTCCTAAATAAAAAATGAGGCTGTAAGCAGTGAAAACAGCACTCTTACTGATAACAAGGAAATTTGCTTACACAAGAAAAAAAAAAAAAAAGCAAAAAATATTATAATGATATTGATGAGACGCATGGAATAAAATCACATCTAAAATAATTTTCACTTTGCTTTCTCAGTCTTCACACTAATCAGAGATACTTTTCCTCTCTGTGGATCGAGAAGGGGAGGCCTTGTACTCTGGTAGATAGAACACGTGAAAGGGTTCAGAAACCACTCATTTAGAAGATAAAACCATCTGTATACACTCTCTGTTTTTATTTTCTTAGTAACTGATTCTACCAATACATTTCTGTGATTGGAATTTCTACAGCCACATGTCAGAGCAGAATTTGATCATGCAACTTCATATCATCCACCTTAAACATAAAAAATATACCTCTGGATTCCGAGGCACTACTAAGCCTACAAAATGAACCTGTGAGGATTTGAAGAGGCAGTGAAATACTCTCTTTGAATGCAACGTTTCTTTACTCAATTTCTAAAATATACAGCAGTAATGAGTATTTCACTATGGAAAAATGAAGATTTTATGTTAATATTAGATACAATCAGCTGCTTCTAGGAACCTTTCAGAGGTCCAGGCACACCAAATCCACATGTTTGTATAATGGCCTTCAACGCAGCCTCAGATTCTTAAAGTGGAGATAGTGACTCCCCACAGATGGGCAAGAATAATAACAAGGCAGCTGGAGCTCCAAAGCTGCTGCAGGGGTACAACCAGACTTGGAAACCAACTCTCTTATAGAAGTAGAAATTGGCCTGTGAGCAAACATTTGGCCAGTGTATATTAAAACCTTCACGGGCATGACTCTTAAAAACTCTTGATAATGGCCTGTCACCAGCAGCACCTTTTCCCTCATCTTAGATCTCTATGCCTTTCTGTAATACACCAAGAGAAGCAGCACCGTTACTCACTAAAGGATGGTGTCACAGTACAGCAATAAGGTAGGAACAGCGTCAAACTTCAGGTCTTGACGTTTTAACTAAAACTAACAGCAGCTGTCCCTCTAAAATACCTTTGTGCATCTGCCTGATATTCACTATCTTACATTCTACTAATGCCCGCTAATCCTTTAGAAATACTACATGTTGTGCTTGGACTAGTTCAATGATATTCCACAGCAATGGAGTAAAGCACAACACTTTTACCTTCAGGCAAACGTTTATAGCACAAGCACATTTTGGTCTCCCGAGTACTTGTCATCACTTTGGCACTGGGATATCACGGGTTTGCTAAAAGCTAGGGTGCTGCTGACAGTTCTGAAGGGTTTGTCTCTTTGCGAATGAGGATGCTTAAACAGAACTGTCATTCCAATTTCACCAAGATGACTCCTCCTTTTGAAAAACACATTCAAATTAACAATGCCTCACTGGTAACCGCTCTGTGGTTCCCTTTTGCTGTTAGAGAAGCACCTAAAATCTAGTCTGCTAGGATTAACTAGTGAAGATGTTAATACGGCCTATATCCTTGCAAACAAGCATAAATGATTACCAAAATGAATGCAGAGAAGTCCCTTTTGTTGAGACTTTCAATCCCAAGGGATTTTTTAGCAATAATAAATTCCATATTTTACCACAAACACTATAAAGAGCTTGGCCATCATGTCAGATTAGGCCTTAGCTCCTGAGAAACATCCTCATAACTAGAAAGATCAGGCCTGATACATCTCAGCTCAGCAGAAATCAGCTTTTTATTTTAATGGGAGAAGGAATAGGTATTACACCATTACTCCATAAAAAAAAGGCTTTCCTTCAATGTAAAATCTGTTCTTACACATTGCTGTCAAAGTGGCTGCCATTCAATGCTGTCACTTGTCATACAGTAATGCAATCACAGCAAATTAAGATGATAAATGGCTGGCAGTATCAGGTAGTACAGACTAAGGGTCTGCAAGACACATTTTTCCAAAGCATGAAATACCCACAACTTTAACGTGGCTCGAACTGGGACTGATCTACAGAGGGAAAGAAGGTCAGAAGATGCAGGGTGTGCTCTTTGCCATTCCTATGGACAGTGATAACAGCATCTGTCAAGGAGACCACAGGCATCTGGCATGCTCCTATTCTGTGCAAGAAACCCATACAGAAACCGACAAAACATTCTTCCATCTTCCCCATGGCACATTCTCTCATTAATGGGTTCAGTTATTCTGAGTGTCAACTCTTCTTCGAGATCACTCAAACACTGCCACAGCTATGCAGATTATATGCAAAAAATTAAATACCACGGCTTATTTCAATTTCAGGGAGTAGACCAGACACAAACACGTTCTATAGTCAGAACAAAGATAAAACTTTAAAAGAGACACAGTATATTCAGCCAGGTGCAATGTTATTCCAACAAGTACCATATGCTGTAGCCTCATGATGCCCTTCAAAAGTAGCAAGAACTTTTACACTGAGAATGCTGATCTAGAGCAGAGTCTTTCAATGCCCATTTCATAGAATATTCTTTGATACGGAGCCTAACTGTAAACCACAGATACTAGAGTGGAACAACTGAAGCAGAGTTTTCCAAACAGCAAAGTTATTTTCAGTTACTGTTTGTCAGAAAAAAACATCGGAAGATTTTGACTTGTTTCAAGGCAGATATGGGGCAGGAGGAGGTAAGTAGAGAAGTATCCTAAGAAAATCTCATCACTGAGACTCTACTAGAAGCTAAATTGACCATTATCTTCACTCAACTGAGAAATTTTACAGCTCTTCTAGAAAAACCAAAATGTTACCTTTAAATAGGCATATTTTAGGTAATTGCCTTCTTAAGATCAAGATACAGTAAGAATTCAAAAAATGTAATTACTTGGTGACATGACTGACTCAGCTAAGATAGGATTGGCATGCATTAATGCAGTTTTTATTTCAAAATTTTCCCATCTACTTAGGAAATAAAGTGCAACATTGGAGGGAATACAGATGTTTAACATCAATAATGGAATAGGAGATAGGATAGAATGCTGTTTATATCTAGTAAGAGATACCACAGAGTACATAATACTAATTCTAACCAGTTAATAAAGCTTTATTATATACATTAACTATTTGCCATTTATCACTATTCTGTTAGGTAAAATAGAACCTTTCCCCGAGCGATCAGCGTTATATACCCAGAACCAGGGTCCCAATTTTATCTGCGTCTCATGAACACACATGGTTGTAAGAAGCAATGCTTATTGTAGATGGGGGTCTCATTAACTCAAAGTCAAAAACTGGAAATAGAATCAGCAGCACATGGGCTTTGAGGAACAGAGCAACAATGGCAGCAAACATGGCCAAGAAAAGAAACTTAACAAGTTAATTCAATTTGTTTGACTTTCTTAAAGCACATCAGTCATGATTTCCAGTTCCTATTTAGCCATCAGGATATGCACACGGCACAAGCGGCTTTTCAGGAAGGATTTGAAGGAGACAACAGTGGTAGCTTTAGAAACTAATTTAAAGGTCATTCTCATGCTTGGGAAGCAGCAAGGAAATATTGCCCTTTCAAATCTCAACAGGGTTGTGAAGGCTGCTGTTGCTGGCAGACCAGAAGGGATTAGGGACAATATACTCAGTGAACTGGTGATTGCATAGTCTTGCTCTGAAAATAAAGAAAATATTACCTCAAATCCTTTCACGCTATCTCCAAGAGCTTCTACAATTCCAGAGCATTCAAATCCAGGAACAAGTGGCGTCTTAGGAGGGTTGTCGATATTCCCCTGTCGCACCATCAAATCAATAAAGTTCAAACCACTGTAAGACACAGCGAAAAAATAAAATCAAGACTATTACCATAGATCAAAGCAGAGGAGGAAAACTTGACCTGAGTGATGGGAAAGCCAGAAAACTTCAGGGCAGCATTAAAAAACTGGGCTCTACATCATATGAGGGACCCCGCAGACATTCACACTCCTCGTGCGTGGACGGACTGACTACGCTGTGCTGTACTGGCCTCGGGCAGAAGAGTACACGTGCAAGACAAGCACATCTGTTATTAGCCCCAAAGCTTACAAGCCTGTTTAGAAGTCACACATAGGAATTCACAAAGGGCATTTCAAAATTCAGCACAGTGAAACATTATGATTACTACACATGCAGCACTAGCTGGCAAGTAAACCCAGTTCCATTTCAGAAGAACACACCAAACCTCAGACGTTACAGATGTCCTAGGCCAAGAACAACCTGATGGAACTGCCCTACCTCTGATGTGACTCCAGGAACGAATCTTGTATTCATCCCAGGAGGGAGTCCAACCTTTGACATGAACTTATTAAGTATCAGATAGGCTGTTGCTTTAGAACTCTTCCTCCTGGATCACTTCTGTACACTTTTGCAAAGGTTAATTAGGTCTTTGGAGCCCTCGGTGTTGCTGGTCAGAAAAAAAAAAATCAGGCCTTCCCCTGTAGTCTCAGTTTTGAAAAACTCTTGAAGCATCTTTCCTTTTATCTTTCACATGCTATCCAATTCTATTAAGTAAAATTTTGTGAGTTTCTAGGCAGCCACAAGAAAAAAAACCAAAAAGCAACCAAAAAAGGTACCATTTATCTACTATGTGTGTATACTGACTACTGGCACAAATGCCATACACAGTTAAAACTTCTAAAACACCTAAATAGCTAAAATATACTCCAGCATTAATCCATTTTTCCAAAACACAGCCCTGGATCTGTTAGCCAAAACTGCTCCATAACTAACGCCCCTGACTCTATGACAGCCAGCCCTACTCGTGCGTATGATATCAGCAACTCCTTGGGTGCATAAAATTACTGATGTGCACAAGTACTTGTAAGATGGAGCGGAGCTTTAGTCAGATACCAGTCAAGACACAAACAGATTGAACAGACCCAACAAACAAGACAGAGTAGACACGCAGTGTAAGCACAAAGACAGGACAGCGTTCATGAGACGTAGGTCTTTGGAGGAGGGGGGGGGGGGGGGGGGGGGGATAAAAAAAAGCAAATCCCACCAAATGTAATTATTTGTAATTGTGGTGGAGGGTTTAAGAGCAACCTGAATCCCCAACTGTTAGCTCTGTAGAAGCAAGATTATAATAATTTTTTGAAATCATGACTTTGACAATCTAGCTTGATACACTCAGGATAAAAAATTAAATAATAATAATAATAATAGAAAAAACCAACCAAAAAATTCCCAACATGCTCATATGCAAAGCTCATAATGTTAACCATACATAAGGTTAGCAGGGGCTTAACACAATTAAGCTGGGAGCTTTTAGATGATTTTGGAAAGGCCACTTCTTATCCAGTGGCTCAGTCCACCTCCTACATCACCACTGTTGATAATGAAAGAGAAATTCCAATGCCTGGAAGGCACTTATTTGGGGGCAAAAAAACCAACAAAACAAACAAACATAAAAACACCAAAACACACTGCAAAACCAAAACCACCACAACATAACTGGTGGCAAGCACTATCTGTGTACATTAACTTCGGTGATGATCTTTCGAATACATCTTTCCATACTGTGGACATTTTACAAAAAGCTAATTTTCTACATGCTTGCAAGAAAGGGCAGCTGGAGGCAGAACTGTGATGCAGAAACCTATGTAGGAACATGCACCATGATGTCATAGCAAGGAGGCAACAAGGGATGGATGGATATGGCAAAGGCCATAGCTATCTGATAATGACATAAGATTACAAATACATTATTGCAGCTCTTTCAAGAGACATTCATTCTTACAAAATAACTTGTTAGTTTTTGAAAGGGCAAATACTCAGTTTTGCGTCTAACAACATATAAACAAAGGCAGCAATATCAAGTAAAACAGAGTTCATCTCTGTTACAAAGAACTTGCAAGACTTGATACCGGAACAGGTGTGATAAGGAGAGAAAAAGGTATTACATACCTTGTGTATTTAAGTCACATGTTTTTATGATTTTATTGATATGTTATTATATATTGATAGAATATATATTAGATATAAAGAAAATATTGATATTATATATATATATATATAGCTATATATATAGCCAGAACATAGAGTGTTGATCGGCATTTCTAATCACTTTCCAGAGAGTTTCTTCCTTCATTTCATCTTTAATCTCTTATACGTATACATGTTGTCACACCCCTGTTACTCTCAAACGTGCATTTGTCCCACTCTTCACTTTCAAATAAGGACAGAAATAAGTTGTTTTATTTTGTCTGCCAAATTTGACCAACCCTTATCAACACCCATAGACCTGAAAGCACAATTAAGCTGTATGGTAAAACCAGCAATTTTTTTTTCTTTGGAGAGCCCGAAGATGAATGGCTGGTTTAGTAACTACCTCCAAGACACCCAATCTTACCAAGTCCTTCATTGAGATTCAACCTACAGCATACACAGAAAAAGGAAAGCCTAGCTGCACAGAATGACACAAGAAAATGTGTCTCATGAGGAGTGACGGTTTTAGAAAATAAGTACAATTCATTTCTTGTACTGGGTACAGACCAGCATAGCCTGTTCTGGTGTGCGGCAAGAGAAAGTGACTTCTGAACTTTACGTAGGGTCACGTGCAGAGGGAGAAGTGTAAATGCAAAGGGATCCTGCGGCAAAAAGTGCACAATTTCTCGCAGTCTGTGTTTTTAATCCTAAATCAAGAGCTGGATGCAGATGAAGACAGGGAAGGATATGAATTACCAAGATCAATACATTGACATAAGGGTTCTGCAAGAACCGTTCTGCAAAAGAGCAGGGATATTGGTGTGAACCACATGGACTATGTTACCTGTGTATAACCGGAGGCAGAGATTATTAAAAGTAGAAGTACCTCTGAATTTAACTTTCTAAGTCTGCAATGCTCTGCCTTTCCACCAATTTCGAGGATCTTGAATACTATTTTCTGTACTTATGGTTTAGCTTTGCTGCACTTTATTTTTTTTTTAACTGTGGAAAGTCCTGCAAATAGAAAGCTGTATTCCAGACCTCTTTCACCATCAGACATCAGCCTGGTTCTCCTTGCTCCATCCCATGCACTCCAGAATGCTCAACACCTTCCACTGCAAAAGACCAAATCATGCAGGCCATCCTTCACACTTTCGTATGGAGAGGTGCTGCTTTTGACCCATCTTACTTATTTCATTGTAAGACTGCACTGAAGTTAATTACAGAAGTTCACAAAATACAACAGAGTGAATAAGAGGACCACTGAGTTTTACATTCTTAAAATCCTTCCCCTTACCCCTGGCCCGCCAAATTCCTGACAATCTCTAACAAAAAAAGGGGGGGTGGGGGTAGACAAAGGTTTAAAATGGTCAGATCCTACACTTTTTTTCCAGAAACACCCACAGTACATGAACAAGGCTGCCTTTAAGAACAAAACTGATACACCGTCCTCTACTCTGCTATACTTGGGATTTCTATGATTTGCTACCAGTTTTTCAAAGCGCTGTTATCTCACAATCGGAGTCAGAAGGGTCACTTCTGCCTCATTCCTCATGACGCACACATATAGCGGCACGAAGAAGAAATAATCGTAACAGAGAAAAGAAAAATAAAGGGGGTAATTACAAGATACCATTCCTTACTCACACACCCTATCTGAAATACTTCTTTGGTTTGTTCTAGCTACTTGTCTAAACAAACACAGCAATTTCAACTGCTTTGTCATTATCAATCAAAAATTATTTCAGGAAATATGCTGAAGCTGTGACTCAACTTGGACATCGATGGCTGTTCCATTTCTTAGTCACTGAATGAGGCTAACACATGACTCATCTCAGCTGACACATTTTCAATTGGATCATTGATATTCCAGACCTTCAAAAGAATTATTCATCTGGCTTAGCACTAACAGCAACGTATCCTCCATCTCCTCCATTTATAGTACCATACTACAAAACATATGCATACAATTCAACAGGTGTATACATATGATTCAACTGGTTTCATCCCCCAGTAAATGCAGAGATTCCACAGAACTTGCACTTACTACTGATACATACTATTTATCATGCATGCACATGTTCTTAGATTATTTTTCTCCATCAACTTGTGGAGAAAAATAATCACCATCTATAATGATGGTCAACTGCAAAACCGTTTCAACTAAGAACATAATTTGACATCAATATGCCTTTCTAGAGCAGCCCATCTTTGGTGCGTTCAGCACCGCATGCATTAACACGTGCGTACTACACTGGGCAAAGCCAAGACATTTTTCTCACTCAGTCTCCCAGACTAGACCCCAAGTCCATCATCATCTTGATCAACCTTCCACATTTCCAGACTTGGGACAAGAAGATCAGCAAACTGATTTTGCCTTCCTTGGAAGCGCACTTTGGTGCCCTGATCATATTTCAGCCTTGTGGCCATTTCCAGCCAGGAATGACGAGCAGATGCTACACAGCCTACAGGCTCCTCTGGCATGATGGGAAGCTTCCAAAACACACACAGTCCTGTGCAACCTGGCAATAACCATGAAGCAGTTGAGTGGGTCTACTGATGTCAAACAGCAAGCATGCAACTTGCACAGTTCACTAGTGATAATGTAACCCTGGGAAGCAACTGTAGTTGTAGCAGAGCTGAGTATTTCTATTTTGCAGCCAAGTGTTCCTTTGCAGGTAACTTGCTATTTGTGATACTATTGCTTTGATGAAAGTGGAATTCACAGAGGTACTGGAGCGTGCTGTAACCCCCTCAGACATTTAAAGGACTATGTCTGCATGCTCAGAACATTTTAAGTTTTGCATGTTAAACTTCTGTTAACTCAATAGCTGGGGAAAAAAATCACTTAGAAAACAACACAGCCTATTCTCAAATGGAATTACAGCCCTGCTTGACAGAAAGATGAGCTATCTAACAGCTGCTACGCTACCATTACTACTTCTATTCACCTAGCAAGGAATTTCTTGCATTTTCCATTGCGAATAGTAAAGAAAAAATTAAAAAAAAAACACAAATGAGAATGCAAAAAATCTCAGCCCTTCATTTATTAGTCTTTATTCAGACTGATGGATACCACCATTTTACCATGGGCAATGCCTTGTGGGGGGAGCAAAATACTCACACAGGTCACAAACCTTTACAATCCCCATTAAGCACAGGCCAGAAAGCCCAGTGTCTGAACAGGCCAAGATGTTCAGCTGCATTAACCTACCAGAATATGCCAGGATCTGAGTTACATGCACTGGATAAATTGGTACAAACAAGCTCACTGTCCCATACCAGCATAGTTTTTAATGCAAGTTACTTCTAAAACAAACAACTCGGCCTTCACCTTGGAAATTATCTTCTGGAAGCACCATGTTTTCACATAGCAGAAGAGGACAACAAAAGATAAATCGCTGCCTAGGCAAAACTGGTTAAGTCTTTGGTAGACATCAAGTTGTGCACTAAGATCCTAACGTTGCTTCTGTCACTTAAAAAAATAATCCTATTTTCATGAAGGAACATGTGCACCGAGAACCAGCTATCTAGGAAGAACAGTCTGCTCCAATTATCTGGGGAAAAAAAAAATAAAATTAGCCTTCTAGGAAAGCTCGTTTTGGGATGCTACCAGATCGCTAGCCACTTGTCAGCCGGGCACAGGCATTAAGCACTAAGTTATCCTCAGCTTCAGCTCTGCTGGCACACCAGCTCCGGAGGAAAACGATCCCGACCGAAGTAAGTGATTCCCAGGAGGAAAATAACGGCCAGCACCCGAGGGGTAAGGGGCAGGTGCTGAGCAACACACACAGCCGGGCACCCGCATTTCTCGGGAAGCGCACACCACCCTGAGCCCTGCTGGCTCTTCCCCCCATTTCTCCCTGCCGGTACCGTGAACATCAACGACCTTTTTTTTAGTATTTTTTTTTTTCTTCACTGCTGCTGCCGCCGGCACGCCGCCCGCCCCGCACGGCTCCGCGGGGGCTCCGCGCCGCGCCCGGGGGCAGCGAGCGGCGGCGGCGGCCCGAGCGGGGCTCCCGCCGCGGGGGAAGCCACAAGTGAGGGAAGTTGGCGCAACGGCCGCCCGCCCCGGGGCTCGCCCCGCACCCCGGCATCCCCCGCCCGCCGCCCCCGCGCCCTGCCGAGGCCCGGGGAGCCCCGCTGCGGGGAGAGGCGGCCGCGGCGGGGCAGCCCCCGGCCCCCCGCCCGCCCGAGGGGGCCCCCGCCGCCCCGCCACCGCGCCCCGAGCGAGGGAGAGGGTGAGCGGCGATACTGGACCAGGCTTTGACGCGGATCTTCAGCTCCCCCTCCTGCGGCTCCGGCATGGCTTTCTTGGACACGCGGAGCTTGTTGAGCCCGCCGAAGGCGGACAGCACCACGGCTCTCATCTCCTTCGTGTCCCCAGCCCGCAGGCTGCCGGCGGCGCTGCCCTCGGCGCCCTCCTTGCCGCCCTCCTTCTCGATCATCTGCTCCGTCTCCTCCGCCCGCTGCGCTCCCTCCTTGGCCAGGGCGGGGCTGCGGCGGCGCGGCTCCCGCCGGCTGCTCCTGTGCGAGGCGCGGTGCCGCCGTGTGGAATGGCCGCGGGCGCGGCGCGGAGCGGCACGGAGCGCTCGGCCCGCCCGCCGCAATGCACCGACTAGCGGCGCAGCGCCATCCGCCGCCCCGGCGCGGAGGGAGGCGGCCCCGCGGCGCCCCTCGCGGGTGCCCTGCCCGGCCCGGCCGCGGCGCGGGAGGCGGGAGGCGAGAGGCCGGTGGCGTCGTGAGGGCGCGCCCGGGCCGCCGCCGCGCCGAAAATCGCACCTGTCGGCCGGGCGGGGCCGGCGCTCCCCGGAGGCGGCCTGGGGCGGCCCCGCGCCCGGCTGCGGGGCTGCCGAGGTGGGGCGCAGCCCCTCGCCTCAGGGCTGGGGTGGGCGGGAGCCGAGCGCCCGGGAGCCGGCGGCCGCGGCCTGCCCTTGCCCCCTCCCCACCGAGCGGGGACCGCGGCCGGCGGCGCTCCCCCCCGCGAGGCGAAGCTGAAAAATGCCCCCACCGACGCCCTGGTCTCACGCCTGGGGCACAGCCCGAAGCCCCCGGGAGGGCGGCTGGGCAAGCTGGGGCAGGGGAGAGGCTGCCAAACCAGGCCGGGCTCCCTCAGACTCCCCCATCCCTTCCGCACCCCACCTAAGGGCATGGCGGCTTAAAGCTCCCTTCAGGTGACCACACCTTGATCCCTGCTGGGGCCTGGGGCCCACCATCGCCCGTCCCGAAGCATTTCTCGGGGCCAGCTGGGTGAACACCCCTAGCGCCAGGAAAACCGCACAAGCGGCTGTTGCCTCACGCCTGACACACGCACCTGCAGGCAAGACCCGAGCCCGAAGCGCCGCTGTACGGCACATTTAAGCCTTTATACAACTGGTCTTCATCCTGGTGATGGATGCTGGTGTTTGCTGGTTTCTGCAGGGAGCTTACTCCTTTCATGCGAGCTCAGGGTGTGCTGTAAGACATCCAGCAGCTGGAGCTTCCTGGGACCAGCCTGGTCTAGGGGGACCTAATGAGGCGCAGGCATCGGCCACTTAGAATCATACAATCACAGGATCATTTAGGTTGGAAAAGACCTTTGAGATCATCGGCTCCAACCGTTAGCCCAGGACTGCCAAGCCCATCACTAAACCGTGTCGCTAAGCACCGCAGCTATGTGTTTTTTAAACACCTCCAGGATGGTGATTCCACCACCTCCCCAGGGCACGCAGCTGTGTTGGTGAGGGTGGGTGCCTGCAGCCTCACCTGTGACAGCTGAACGTGGATTTTGGGGGGATCACTAGTTGTGGTTCCACGGGTGTCTAAATTCTGCCTGCTGAGTTCAGTATGAGATGCCTTCAACAGTTTGTTGTCGGCCCCCTCGGTCTCAATAAATGCACTTCTTACATGCCTAAAATTTTGCGTGTAAGTACATGGATTATGGAGTTCCGAAACTCCTCGCAGCATGCTGTGTGTACAGTGAGTGTTGCTGCAGACCTCTTTGTGGATACAGTTCCCCCATCACCTTCCCGGCAGCAACTGAGTTCTTCTGAATAATTCTCAGGACCTTTCTGAGTCATGGTAGGGATTATCACCACCACCTCTTTGGGCTGTGGATTTGCTGCGGTCTGCGTTCCTTGATTTCACAATATGGTTTTACTTCATCTTGAGTTATGTATTCAGTGAGTTGTATTTAGATGAAGCAAAAAAACTTGGAAATGTTTTAGCTATAACAAGTAGTGAGCTAAAACATGTTCATTCGCGTTAACGAAGTGAGATGGTGGAGGAACGGACACAGTTTTCGTACTTCTTTGTACTTGGTATGTGACACTTTTTGGTTTATTCTGTCTAGTCTGTAAAAAGTTTGCAGACAAAGTATTTTTTAAAGCCCATTCCTGAGAATTTGTCATCTAAGCCTGTCATAATTGAAGCAGTAAACAAATACATGTTAGGAGCAGAGGAGAAGGAGGACTAGCCACAGGGAGGCTGCACTTGCTTCATTATCTCAAGAAGTTCAAACAGATTTTATCACAAGCGTAGCCTGATGCCTCAGACACCTCTTACGTTGTCCTTGAGGTATGTTTTGAACAAAGATTCAAAACCAGCTCATTAACACCATCGAGAATTTTCTGTGTGAGGTGTACAGCGGTGCCGTCCACTTCATTCCAAGTAACAGCTGTGGAGGGATCTAACTGTTGTAAAGGTCAGGAAGCTGGTTTTCCCCCTCGCTCCCCTGGCGATACTGTGACTATTCCTTTCCCTGTTCCCTATACTCGGCTAATTCGGTGCTGTAACAGTGAATACAAAGTTCTGTCACTTTAGATCTGGCCATTTGAATGCATGACCAGGCGGGCAGCAGCTGAATAAAGAATAACACGCATTTGACTCCAAATGATTCACTCAGCTGGCATCTTATTACAGTTCTAACTCAAATGAATGGCAAAGTGCAGAATGACTGGGGAAAGCAAAGCAGGTAGCATATGTCAACTAAGTGAAATCCAGAGTAATGAAGAGGCCGTGGGGCAGCTCACGTGCATCACTCCAGCGGTCTGAAATGCCCAAAGTGAAGCTGGACCTTTAGACTGCATTTGTTTTGCATTGGTTTGCCTGCTGCTGTAGTCCTGGTTTATGCTGATGGCTTGGGAGTTTTCTGACTGACCATACCCATAGCGATTTAAAGCTGTCTCTATTCCTCTTTGGTCCTGAACCAAAAGTAATTTACTCTAAGTGATTTAATTGTGTACTGTTTGCACATTAAAATGATTGAAGGATGGCCACTGTCTAGAAACAGGACGTGCTGCATACAGTAGAACCAGTACTCGTGCACATCAGTTGTGGCAGCTGAGTTAACATGTAGCAGATATTTTTGCATAATCCTGATTCCTGTATTTTGATTTAATCATAACCACTTCTTTAAGTATATTAGATGATGCAGTACAGAAGCGTACACCAAGATGTAAAAGCAGTATTTATTCTGACAGTTGACTGTAAATTTAACCAGTCTAGAAACACGCCGTGGGATGGCCATTCATATCACTTATCACTTAAGACATCAATAAAAACATTCTAATGGTGGCTTTCTACTGACTTCAGCAGTGAGTGGATTAGACCTGTAAAAGTGAAAACATAGGACTGGATTGGGTGGGTATAGTCAAGTATGACAATATTAATGAGCATGCTGTGAGAACCTGAACAAAAGGGAGTTAAGAGTTCTTTGGTCACCATCTTTATATGCTGGTCAAGTTGGTGATATCTATTCCTTGCAATAGTGATTTTTTTAAATGCTATGTACAAAAGAAAGGAAATAGAATATTGTACTTGTGGATAAATGCTAGCAGTTACAGTCAACATCTCTTCCTGATTCAGATCCTTTATTTCCAGAACACAATCATTTGTTCAGCGAAAGAACCTATGTATGACTGTATCAGGTGCAAAGTGGTCTTCTTCACAGATGTTGCTTTGAGGGTTCACGTCTGAATTTCATGGAGGGGAAGAGCCATTCAGGATAAATCTAACTGTAGTATTACATACTTCTGGAGTAAGATAGCTGAAGAAATCAAAGTTGTTACTGGAAACACAGACCATGTGGAAGATAGTAAAAAATGTAAAGTAGATTAATTCAGTTCAAGATTTTATTCTGCGCAGAGATGAAAAAAAACCCATACCAAACCAAACAGCCCTTGGACCTTTGTGGAAAAGAACTATCCTGTATTAAATACTTATTATGTACTTGATATCAGGGGTTTTTTTGGAAGAACCATGAGGTTTCTGTTCAAAAAGGACTTGATGTAATTGTATCACTTTCCCTTTGTAGCAGAAACAACATTTAAGACCCTGAATAATGGCTAATCACTTTGCTTAAGGGAAGTAAACACATAAACAGCAAAACTAAACCCTCAGAATGGATAATATTGCATTTTTTATCTCAGTAATTTTCTCTAGGGCATAAGTCACATTTTGGCTTAGAGAATAATGTATTAAAAATATTTTTAAGCTAAATAATGTATTTTTCTAATAGTTATATATTACATCAGTAAAATCATATTGATAGATGTTCTGGCTGCTTTAATGCATAAACAGTGCAACTTTTAAGATGCTGAATTTGAAAACATTGTTTTCTTTACAGTCTACTGTTATAAAAATCTGTTTAGTGCAGACACAGAAAATAAATCCTCAGGACTCTCTTAACTTTTCAGTCTTGTTCAACATCTTCCCCCTACAGCTTTGTGTGCTATAAAACATCCACATCGCTTGACAGACGATGCATCTTATGTATTATGTTTTAAAAGCATGTTCAGATACCTATTTCAGCTGTTGTTATAACCTACAGTCCATGACATCTCTTATCAATAGGAAAATGGTGATTTCCCCCCCCCCCCCCCCCCCCCCCCCCGAATCCGTGTGTGGAATGTACTAACAAAGACAGACATTTCCAAAAGAATTCCTAAGAGCATAGGATGCTAGATTTAATTGTTTGGGCCTCTAGAGGGGACCTCTATTTCCTAAGGTTAATTCACATTGAGATAATTGTTTTATTTTATTTTATCTTTGCCAGGGGCTTTCTCTTACTGGTGGAGTTATGTATCAATCATAGAAGCAATGAAGCAATTCTGTGTTTATAGTCACTGAAAAGAACTGTACATTTCCCTGCAGTAGATAGAAACAGTTTAAAGCTCCTCAGAATCATCAGGAGTAATGAAAATGTGTTGCATTTTAAATTAAAGAGGAAAAGAAATCAAAGCATTTGCATGGGATTTGACAAGGCAGATATATGCCAATATGACTTATCCTGTTGACTGCTTGGTTATTGTTTCCTTCATTACTTTATCATTTGTCTTGTACGGAAATTATGCTCAGATAATTCAGTGATGGGTACAATGGAAATTAAATAAATGGATCACATTATTGTTGATCAAGAAATAGTACAATTTAAGAAACTCTAAATGGATTGTGAGTTCTTTACAGCATGGTGATGATAGTCGTCAATAAACATGGACATACCAAAATAAGCCCTTTTAACAAAGCTTTATTTAAATATTTAGTTTTGGAGCCATACCATCTATTTGTTTGGCTAACTGAATACATGGTGTAATGAAAAAATACTGTTCAGTATCTTTGCCTGCTGTCTGTACATTCTAACAATTCTGTTGTGTTTTCTGAAAGCCCTGAATATTTTTTACACTGAAACCCCCCTCTATTATATTATTTTTTTATAGTAAAACTGAAGCTGTATATTTCCTTTTGGACTCAACTGGGACATTAAGAAGAAAAAGGTCAGAAAACAATTACAGAAATGGATAGCAAATCACAATGAGAGCAAAGTTACAGTAGGTGAGTACAAGAGTACTGTCATTGCTTAAAAGCATCACTCAAGATTGCAGATTGGCTATGCTGTCCCAAGGCCATCATTTCCACTCTCTATGACTTGTTTCCCTCTTTGTAAAGCTGAGGTGAATGGTGTTTACCTCATATGAATAATAACTAGTGATACATGCTTAAAGTTCACTTGTAGTACTGTGCAAGAGCTAAGGACCCTTACACCTTTTTAGGATATTACAGTGCCATCCCTGAATTCCAACAGGTTCAAGACATTATTCATATGTTGTTCTTTAAGGTAATTCATAGTAAAAGTGAAGAATTACTGCACATGTTAAATCTCCTGTTGAAAGTACTGTGCTCAGTATCTGGACTGTTACATATCAGGGGATGCACATGATGCTTTATGTATGTATTCCTTCTGTGTGACTCCAGGCATTGAGAAAGAGTAATCCCACCTGGCATTTTGACTCAATTTGTTCCCAGTAATTACAGATCCAGAGTAACTTGTTAGAAGCTTGTGAAAAAATGTCTCTGAAGTTTACAACAGAGCTGAATAGTACAGAAGAATGAGAATTCAACAAATACTGAGAATAAGTTTGAAAAGCACATCCAGTTGTTATAGTGGATATATCCAGTTATTATACTGGTTACATCTGTTTGTTACCCACTGTTACAATACAGTGCACAAAATCGTCAGGAACATTTGCCTGTGAATGTTGTCTTCCAGACTGATTACATCTAATAATGCAATGTATTCCTGATCAAAGTTACCTTCTACAAATTTCAAAGCTATTTTAACTTTTTGTAGCTCTTATTTTTTTCTCTTTACGTATTTATATGTATAGTACAGGTAGCTCCCAAGTCTGCTCAAGGAAACAAAGATGAGCTTTTAGGTTTACTAAGCTGAGGTCTGTTTTGCATATTTCTGAAGTTGCAGTGTAAGCATGCAAGATAAATGTTGCTGCTCTGGTAGTAGTGATGCTTCAAGCTCGATTTTTAACTTGCATGCATTATATTAATTTACAGCTTGTGTGAGAGCTCTGTCGCAGAACAGAATTTCTGTAAGGTTTACAATACAAAGAGTTCTTTTCCCTTACAAACCCTTGATGAAGCTTTCAGTACCACCCTGGCTGTGCCCTCTGTGATGGTGATGGGCCTTTTGAAGAAAGGAACAGGATGCTCTCTAGCATAATTGTGTTTTCTATGGACTGTTTTATCATGGTCTGTTAATGGTCTTTTTTTCTCAGTGCCATAGCTAGTTACTGCTTTCTAACTCATTGATTTTAATAAACCAGCTGAGTGTGCTGCTGTATTCTCTTCTAGTCTCCCTCTGGAGAAAAAACAAACAAACAAACAAACCAAAACAAAACCTACCTATAACAAAAACCATAAATGTCAGCTTATTAGGAGATTGGTTTACTCTGAGCACAGTTATGATGCTAATGGAACTGTTCATTACAAAGCTGCTAGGTTAGATCTTATTTGGGCTGGCAGAAACAGGGATTTTCAATGAATAAAAATATATGAGTTCGCAGGCAGGGTTTAGAACCTGTATTCTTTTTTTCTAGGACGGAGTTAATTTTCTTCACAGCAGTTCATTTGATGCTGTGTTTTGGATTTGTGACCACAACCGTGCTGATAACACACCAGTGTTTTAGCTGTGGCTGAGCAATGCTTGCATAGCGTCAAGGACGCTTCTGTTTCTCACGCTGGCCTGGCAGCAAATAGGCTGGGGGTGCACTAGAAGCTGGGAGGGCACACAGCTGGGACAGCTGACCCCAGCTGATGGAACAGGTATCCAGTACCGTATGACATTGTGCTGAGCAATAAAACTGGGGCAAAGGAGGAGGGAGAGGGGATACTCAGGGTTATGGCAGGGGCCCTGCATTCCTGGAAATGGCTAAACATCTGCCTGCCTGGGAAGCAGTGAACAAATTCCTCATTTTGCTTTGCTTGCACACAAAGTTTTGCTTCACTTCTTGATTTGTCTTTATCTCAACCCACGAGTTTTCTCCATTTTGCCCTTCAGATTCTCTCACCCATCCCACTGCAGGGGAGAGAGCGAGCAGCTGTTTGGGGCTTATCTGCCCGTTGGGAGTTAACACACAATACAACCAAAGAGACAGCTGTCTTCTTTTTATAGTAATTTTAACAGGTAAACTGAAAAATTAGGACAGGCCTGAAAAATCTTAACGCCTTTTCCACCTAGAGAAGTAGTTACTTAGACTAGTTAGGCATAATAATGAAGTACTTTAGGTAAGCTTATACTGTTGGTAACAGCACTGTACCCAGTATTTATAATAGCACTAGAATAAGTGTTCTAGTTTTACGACTTCTTTATTGCGTCTGTAGCTGTATTTCACTGTACTGCAAGATAACTGAAAAACAAGTCTTGTAGTCTGAAATGGGACTATTTGCTGACACCAGTGTTAGTACAGAAGGGGACAGACTGTGCTGTTGTGTTTCTTGGGGACTTGGAAGAAGTATTGTCTTAATTTCCAATATGCTTTTTGATAATAATCAGCTAAACGTTAGATAAAGGTGATTTCTGGAGACAAAATTAATGTAAACCTTGCACAGCAAACCTTCATAGTTGTAACCAAGACAAATGATTCCACAGTGCTTCAGTATTTTGAGAGATCAGATCCAACCCAATAGACTCCACGATTTGTAAGTGGATTTGGATGTTCTGGGGCAAAAAAAGGTCAGGAGTCAAGAGCCCATACAGCTTTCTCACACTTCTTTCACTGATGCCAAGTTTGCATGGTAAGAGACGTCTTAGTAGCAGGGTAGGACATGATTGTTGACTCAAGGTACACAACATACCTTGTTGCATAAGGGAAGCACTCATATTTCCCTCCTCCTAGAAACTGTGGAAATGGATTCTAATTTTAGTAACTTGAACTATCAGGAATAAGTGTTCAGAGAAAATACTTAAACACGAATTGTAGAACTTGGCCACAGTGGATGCTAGCCCTTGAAGTCCTAAGGGGTCAAAGTGGGGACTGTTCACTACCATGGTGTAATAGCATTGCATGGTTGCGATCACTGTGCCTTTCAAAAATTTCTGGTTTTTTGAGACATTTCTAAAGGGCTTTGAAATCCTGGTGAAATGATCTACATGGAAGCTTTAGATCATACAGCTATCTCCCTGTAGGACCTAACACAACTAGGTATCCATGTAAGCAATCATTCGCTTGATTTTTTTGTCCAATCTAAGAAAAACTGCAAGAAAATGTGGCCACTCCGGATAAATCTTTCTCTTTCAGGGTAAAATGGAAGGGCCACAACTACTTCCTGAGCATGCAGTTTGATTCCCCCTCACTTTGAGATCATTTTATATCCAAAGTCTAGCTGGTCGATATATCAGATGTTTTAAATTAAAATTGGAAACCATTTCAGGCAAGAGTTTGGAATGCAGCCAAGTCACATTGTGAAGTCATGGTACAAGATGGGCTACAGAAGTGGTGGCATTTGCCTTAGTCTTTAAAGAAATAATTCAAAATGTGGTCTACATCTACAGTTAAAAATAGAAGTCAGGAAGGGCTAACATGGAGGGTGAAGTCAGGACAAAGGAAATTGAGATTTCTAGGGAAATGAGTGTTTTACACTATACAAATAGAAAAGCTCTTCCTTTTTTCATTGCGTAAGAAAAATCAACAGAAACTTTTCTGCTTGATATTTTAACCATGAGCTAAGCAATGTCCTTTCACGGTAGGTAACCAGCCAGAACCTGTCTTTAAATGTGGAGATGCTGACTAGTATCTGGAATTTCAGGTAGAGGAGAAGGGGGATTGTGTTACTGAATCAGATCCAAATACCAATACTATCTTGGTTAAGCTGCAGCATCAGAATTATTTCTGCTGAATGTCACCCAAGTTTCCTCAGAGACCTTGAAATCAGTGGGATTGTCAGGCATGTGTATTCCCAAAAGCCTATGAAAAAAATAATTTTTTTGATGAGAGGCCAGACCTCTAGTCACCTTGAAGTCACCTCCTTAGTAGGAAGATAGAAGACGCCTAAATTACTTTCAAGTCTTTAACTGAAGGGTTTCATTTCTCCAGTTTAGAAAAAATAAAGCCACTGTTGGGGTGATCAAGTTAAGAGGAGAAAGACCCTATCCACAATTATTAGCTATGTTCAGAAAATATGAACGGTGCTCCAGAAAGTCAACAATGTAGGATTTTTGTCCTATTGCAATAAACTTTAAGAAGATGGTGGTCATGGTGGTGGTGGTGGTGGTGGGGTGTTGAACTGCTGTATTTTGGGAGAGAAGCATGGGCAGAAACTTGAAGGAATGAAAGACGAGTGCCCTACAGACACACCTAAGCAAAAAAGTCCAGTGTCATTTCATGGGAAGCAAGCACATCAAAAGAGAAATCCATGTGAAGCTATTCAAAAAAGGTTCATGAGTTACTTCTGAAAATGCATGCTCTATCCACATAAAACATCCCTTTAAGACAGGCAATAAATCCCTGGAATAGCAGGATGAGTGTTCAGTGGTCTGAGGTACTGCGGGCGAGAACCATCAGGGACACAGAAATACCTTCTGTGGTGATGCTCCAGCTTCATGGCTATGGAGACTGACCTCTGCAGCAGACTTCAAAGGTTATACAGAAACAAGTGAACACAACACCTATCAGCAAGCTTCCTGAATGACCAGACAGCCGCAAATTTTGTGACCAAAGCCCTCAAATAAAAATACAGAGCCAAGTCTTGCCAGATTTTGGAGGGAACTGCCAAGCATTTTAGCAAAGATTCTGGCAGAGAGTTACAATGATCACAGCCTGTGCTGCTGGTAAGCAACATCAGAAAAGAAACAACTGAAGTTAAAAGGGAAGAAATCATTTTAATCATTAAAATAAGAGGACATTAAGAAGCCTTTAATTAGGAAACTGACATAGACAACGTGACAGTACGTTAGCCCCATCATACAGTATTGCTGTGCAAGAGACAGGATGGTCCCAGAAGGAACAGGTTGCTGCCAGGCTCTGATTTTTCTGCTCGAACACCTCAGCCAGGAGCTGGGTTTCTTTGCCACAATGGAGAACAGGAGACTCCTTCATGAGGAAAAAGCCATTCTGAGAGGGTTAGTCCAGCCTAATAGCAGAATATCCTTATCCCAAACATGTGTACTCTTTTTCTTTTTTTTTTTAGCGTAATTAAGTGTAATTACAGGATGTGCTTAATGATACATCTTGATAACTCCCCTTTATCATTGCTCTCTCCTTTGAATTGTGCCATCTAAGAAGGAAGTGCTTGTGCAGTAGATCTTGTAATACACCATCTAGCGTGTTCATGATGCCTGTATCACAACCTACACAATATGCATATGCTGCTAATCAGTGACAGAGCTTAAAACAACCCTTAAGTCACAACTTTGAGTTCTCCTCTTACTGATTTATGCCTGTGATCAATATCATGCCTTGCTGAGTTACTTCCTTTCATTTGAGCTGCTGTAATGGATTTTGCACATCCACAGATCACCCAACCTGTGAGGTAAACCTCTTTCAACCAGCTCAACACTTTGTACCTCGCAGCTGGGTAGGAAAAGAGCATGTTAGTAGTCCACAAAGTTATGGAAGATTAGCTGTCAGGAACTAACTAAACTATATCGAGTTGCAACCCATGAAGACAGAGCTTCCAGCAGTTTAGGGTATTCTCACCCCTTGTTCAGCTGCTCACTGCTCATTCCTACAACCTGCTGCAAGGTGTTGCCTCCTCCAGCTGCCTGCGTGGCCACACTGTGAGACACACCAGGGAATCACTGGGGCTTAAAGTGCCCTGGTGTCAACTGTGGGAAAAGAAAGGTCCATGCAACAAGAACTCAGAGGAACAGTTTTGATAATTTTTCACTCAATGATCTCTTTCCCAGACCTTTTCATTTCCCATGCAGTACCATAGAGTCTCCTCCATATAATAGGTCACTTTATGTGCGAAGCTGAGGACAAGCAAAGGTATGGGATTCCTGCTGTTAAATATCTCCCCCTCTCTGCAGTACCCTTCAGCCAGGACTGGGCCTGATGCTGCCGCTCTTCCGCTACCTTCCAAACCCTTTCCCATCAAGCCATACCGAGATTTCAACCCCAAGGGGAAGAACCTCAGTAAGGTGCACTCCCAAAGGCAAGGGTACTCTAAAGTGAAAATCACTGCCATAACTTGCTTCTGAGCTTAACAAGAAGAGCATCACCCATTTTTGCATGGTCTCTAGCTCTGGACTGTAACTGGAGATGTGCCAGTGATGCCAAGGAATGTGGATTTCTAGCTGTGAATACCTGCCAGATTGTGCTAGGACAGGAATATTCCAGTTGCACTTTGTTCTGTGGTAAGCATTATCACAACGGATCCTAGCTACCTGGAAGTGAAACAATATTCACTTCACATGGAAAATTATAGGTTTTATTTCTTTTATTCAGGTGACAGTGTATTTAATATTGGTTACTCATCTATAATATATACTCAGAGGCTCTTCTGATCATCATCAGTCTCTTACAATTCTTTATTGGCTTATTTTTTAGGTTTTGAAAAACTCTTTGTTTCATATTTTGTGGGTTACAAAATGTTCTGGTTGAGCTAGAAAAGTGCTTCCAGCCTGAAGCTGAACTCACTAAAATTAAGCAGTGGTGACCTACTATTAACAAGTCAGTCCCCCTCTTTATTTTTTGTCATTAAATTACAAATTTTTGTCATTAAAACTACATTCTTTAACACTAGTTCTGAGAAGTCTGAAGAGAGTTTGCCGATTTTTTTGGAAAGTGTAACGGTTTGTGTAGAGTTATCAGGTGCCAATGACAACCTATACACTGTAGCAGTTTAGATGAAGTAGTTGTCATGACAACCCAATTAACTAAACAAACATATCTGTATGCAGCAGCAGCTCATGTCCTCTGCATCATCTTTACCTCAGCACAAAGCATTTTGAGTGTACGTGCAAATGAATCTGTCCCCCATGCCTTTGCCTCTCCTCCGCCCCTCCCAACCAGGCAAGGATGAAAATGAGGCACCACGCAGTACTGCTCACTTCTCCTCAACGCCTGAACTGGAATTGTTACAGCAGTGTAGCTGCTTCTGACAGTGCAGCAATCCAGGTCAAGTCATTGCCATCTTCCTCTTCCTCCCACTCCTCCCCATTGTCCCCTTGAGGTTGGCAGATCAGGTCACCTTCCCAGATTTGGTGAAGGAAGAAAGGACAATTTGTGGATAAATACACAGTAAACTATCTGCTTGTCAATAAAATCTGTTTTTACAAAAAGAACTAACACAATCAAATATGACAGCCAGACTGAGGTTGTCTTTAAATCAGCAGGTTTTGGTAATGCATGCTTTTTTAGAAATATGTACCATAGCAACTTAAGTTATTCAGATAGCTCCACTGACCAAAGATAGATGAGATCTGGAATAACTGACATATCTAAGTAAATGCTCAGGTCACAACTAAGTTTTAATTGCCTTCACTACAAAAGGAATGTAATGTTGCTTCAGAAAGGAATAATTGTTCCAATATGTCCCTCAAAACACAAAGCACATAGGAAAAGAATAGATATAAAAGAAGGATTCCTTAGAAATTTTTTGAGGTTACTGCAGGTTGAAGCCCTAAATGCAATATAAAGTACAGATAACACCCACCTGCAAGCGCCTAGAATCAGTGGCTTTTTTTTTATGTTTAAGAGCACTTATTTTCATGTTCCATCTTTTACTTAATGTATATTTATCTGTCAGAAAATATTGTGAGGGACTGAACAACAGCAATAAATAAAGCCCAGGTAAGTTAAGCATAAACCAGAAGGAAGATGGACAAGAAATAACAAAGTATAGAGGCACATGCCATAGTCTTAACAGAGCATAGAGATAGACTTTACCTGTTAGCACCATCATTGTTATTTTAATCCCCGTCACATCCTGGTAGTGCCCAGACTGATTTTTGATCCTGAAAGAAGCATCAGATCTATGACAAAGTACTATTTAGCCCAGGGAAATGTTCAGTGAAACCACATTTGAATTTTAAGAAGAGATTTAAGTGGCCCTTGCCTGGTTTACATTATTCTGTGCAAAACAGTTTACACTGGGGTGAATTTTATCCAATATTCAGTCTGATAGGATCCTGATAATATAGGATCTCATTCATGATAGCATTTAAACCACTTACTTTTGCCCTTCTTGGCTTTGATGTTTTTCTAATGGGATGTAAGTTTCTTCCTATATTAAACACTTATTTTTTTAATAGAGATTTTTTCCTCTCAAGTCCCTACTGATTCAACTAGTAAAGTTTCAGACAGTCTGGCTCTGTGAGTTTACTTGGCATTGCTTTAACTGTAATTTTTTTTAAAAATTAGAAAAAGGACAGATTTCTACCTTTAATATTTTTCCTGCTTTAAGAACACATAGAGAGAAAGTAAGTACCAACTCCTTCCTCAAAACCCCAGCAACAATCTTCCCCAAAACTCCACATAAGGTTTAAATAGTGTATTCTCCAAAGATGACATTTCAGTGTCACGTTTCTGGGCTATCAGATTCAAGCAGAGAATGCTGGATGAGCTAAGCCAGTATTTACTTAAGACACAACCCTCACTTTAGGAGAACAGACAGATGTTATGACTGTTTTGGAGGTGCATCATCCCATTGTACTACTGTGAAAGCTTGAAGCCGAAGGATATATCAGGCATACATACTGGAAAGTCCAAAGAAAGTACCAAATTAAAGGAATTCAGCCCAGAGAAGTTTAATTATATAGAGTGGAAATAAAAGACTGATGATTATACTGAAGAATTTCAAAAATGTTATAAGAAATTGTGAAAAGTTTTCGTTTTGCCACCTAGGCTGGTGTGAGGGAATTGGGTGTTCCTCTGCTTTGTCTGCCTTTGCAAGGTATCCCAGTGCTCCCAGTCCCGGATGGCGGACAGACACTGCAAGCCTAACAGGACTCATGCTGACAGGCACCTGGGAGAAAATTTGGATTACCAATTCAGTAAGAGCTCTGGTCCTGTTTATCTGATCAGTCTTACTGAAAGCAAGGAAAACTCCTTCAAGCTTTTGAGTGAAGAACATTTTTTGTACTGAATAAAGCTAGAATTTGCCATGCCCGCTTTTCTAATGGACAACTCCACGCAGCAGACGAATCATCAGTGTGTCTGGAACCGCACTAATTTCCACCAGCTGCACATCTGACTCACAGTGCCTAAATGTGACTGAAATGTCTTTACATCCTGAGCTCTGCAATACATCTCCAGGAACCATACGATTGCCTACCACACAAAATTGTGAACCATCTGTCTGTCCTGCTTAATAAGCCTTAATGTTTGATAAGTAAATGAAATATTTAATATTTACAGAAATAAGGCTGCAGGCTGCACAGTTGCCAAGTGCAAAATGGCCAATGGAACATACACAGCTGCATTTCTGGCCCTGTGGATGTAGCTGAGGAACTCTTCTGATGCCAGACACTTTCTGAAATTCACATTTCTCAAGGAGAAGATTCAAGAGCAGAAAGTTTCATCAGAAGGACTCTTGTATCTCAAGCAGGGCCTCTGGACACAAATGTAGGTATTAATAAATAGGATCAATAGTTCAAGCAACTAAGAAACATTTTACCCTCTTTTGTTCCCATTCACCATCCTCCATCCTTCCCTGCTTGTCTCTTTGGATTCTAAATTCACTACTTCTTCATGTTACACTCACAACATAAACTAGTAAAAATGCTCACCTAAAACTTCTCAGCTTGGACATCTGTGAATATCAGTTCAGATATAAATGACACATCTTGGAGGATGTCAAAGGAGCTTCCTTACTGACAGTTAAGACCCAAGGATGTATCTAAATGTGGCATATTAGCAATGTTAGATAACAGCCCCCGTCTGGGCTATCTGGGAAGAATCTAACAACGATACTCAGTGAGGTTTCACTGGAGCATTTATTTTGACCGATGTTCTTAAATTCAGAGCAAAGTTTTACGTAGTACCTAAGTTAGTGTGGTAATCACTTACCTTCAGTCAGACCTGGATTAAATACTACAGAAAATTCTAATAATTAAAATCAGTGTTACAAATAACAGGAATGTATTTGGAAGACAGTTCTCAGACCAAAGAGATTTTTTCCTTCTACTTGAGAGAAATATTTTTCCTAGCAGCAGAGCGCTCTTTCCTGTTCATTTCTAGGGCTTAAGAAAACCAATCATCAATTTGCGTGGCTTCACTAAACAGCCACATGATGGACTAGTAAGACTGAGTGAACAAAGCAAGCTAGGGATATTTGAGGCTGCTATTTGTTCTGTCTTGAAGAAAATTACGAATCCAGGCTTAAGAGTGTATCTTCATGTTTCTCAGCCACTGATGTACAGTCAGTCCGAATGAATCAGAACAGAATTATTTCTAGCACATTAGAATAAATACCAGGAGAATTATTTAGTAAACCCATCGTTCCAGATGTCGTAACGTGAGCGTAACAGAAAGTTGTATGTGGCCAACCACGTGCTGCTGAGGAGATGTACAAATACAGTCCCATTCTAGTTAGCCATCAGTCATGCTGCTTGGCTACCCCTGACCTGGCTGCCCACAGGACTCACCAGCCAGCCTCGGGGGGCTCCAACCAGCAGCCACAGGTTCCCCGGGCTGGCCGGGCGCCCGGACCCGGCTGCTTGGTGCACCTGGCAGGGGCACCCTCTTTGCTGGCTGCTCCCCCCCGCTTGCTTCCAGACACACATCACTTCTTCAACATTAGGCACCTTTCTAATTCTTTGGTCTCTTCTCCTTCTCGGAAGGGAGGTCTAACCACAGCCCCTGCTAGCGCACCCCCTTGCTGTTGCCCCTCACCAGATAGATTCTGTTTCTTAACCACAGAGCTCTTGTGCTCTTATCTTATACCCAATCATTCCTTTTTTCTGTCTTTTTTCTAGAGCTCTGTCCTGGTTAACAGGTTCTCACAGAAACAAAGGTCTCAACCAGATCAGCTGCCTTTCAGCCCTTTCCAGCCTGAAGCTTGTAGAGAAGGTGCTCCATCCACTGCACACCCCTTTTTTCTTTTCCTCAAGTATGGATCAATTTGATGCCAGGTATGTAACATCAACTTTGTTTCTGTTAACAGTATTTCCACTTTTACAAGTGTTAGTGGACCTTGATTTACATCTGCTATTATTCATCAGTTACTGCATTTCTAATTTAATGGTTAATAGCTGAAATCCACAAATAATGCATTCTGTATGACTTCCATTTTTAGCAATGAAACCTGGCAAAGTATAGCACTCCCATTTTATTCAGTTTGTTTCCCATAAATATCTGTGAATCAGTACTGTAGATGATCTAAACAGATGTTGTGCTTAGATTTAGAATTACACCCTAATATTTTAACAACAATATATTCTAAACAATCTTAGTCGTCTTTGAAAGTACTGATTTATTCAGTAGAACAACTGATAGCACCTGTTATGCAAATGTGACAAAATAAGATAATGAATTGAAAGATACAAGATAAAATGTAATTGAGATAATATACATTATCAGTTAAAGTAGGTATGCAGTATAAACTAAAGCCTCAGAGCGTGTACTTTGGCACAACTGTGCTAAGGTCAATGAAATTACTGTGATTTATGCCAACTACACATCTGCAACAATTAAATTATTAGAAAAATAAAATATTTTCATTAATCATCTCTAAAACAGAGAATAAAATAAACACTATTTAAATGTCCTGTTTGTCAACCCTTTTCTATGGGTGTTTGTTTCTATATACAAACCTATCTGAATATAGATTTACATCACTATGTCCTTAACCCTTCAAACATATACAGAGCTCTCTGCCTGGAATTGTTCATGTTCCTTTCAACAACTGGATATCTGACTCTTACCGGGGCTCTGGAGGAACATGATGATCTACCACAGGGCTCAAAGACAAATTTAGCTTTCCTCCAAAGAACAGTTCCTGTTTGTTGCCAGTAGTTCTGGATTTTACTATAGGCATGAAAGGGGATGCCAGCACTTCATTAAGAACAGCTATGCAAATATTTTAAAGCAGCTGTGCTAGCCATCAAGCACTGCAGAAGCTGCAGGATGAATTGTAGGGGTGTATCTTTGATACGTGTCCAAATGTACCTTGTAAAGAGTGGAGATCAAGATAGACGAAGGTCAATAAATGGTCCTGACTGGACAGTCAAAAGGATTGCAGAAATCAGGGTGAGAAGAGGTAAATGTGCTCAAAATGATGAGTCTGTTGCTAGCCGGTGAACAATCTCTCCCCTTCAGCAGATTCTGACAAACAGGATGATTATTCTTCATTAATGTTTCATTATTACTTGAATGTTTTCCTTCTGAGCACACATACTTTTCGTTTTGAAAACCTAACAAAACCTACCCTAAATCTGAAGTACTAACAGGCAACCATACGGTATAGTAAATGTAATTAACATCATAAAGTGTAAAGAGATTTATGTTGAAACTCAGAATCCCATACACTAAGTAAGCATTGTGACTACAGAATTACAGCTTCTGCAACGAACCAGAAACAAGTGCAATTCCTTTTTCTGTCTTCCTTATTTCTTAGATTAGATTTTGGGAATAAGTCAGGTCAGAGGGACAGAGGGACTACCTAATGACCCTTTTTACTATAACTATTTCTTTTTTTAACTGGAGATGGTTTAACGTGTACTGTTGCAAAAACTGCATTGCTATGGCAACCTATTAAAAAAAAGAATCACTGTAGTTACATCACATACATATTGACATGTAAGCAATCACATTGATTTTTTTCTTGAAAGACAAAAGCACCTCCAGATTTCCTATTTTATATATATATGTGATTTAGGCATAGGCTGACTATAAATAATCTCCTTTCTTGAATATTTACATTCTCATCTAACCAAACTACCTTAACCCTGCATGAACTCTAGCTATGCAAAAGTGACACGCATTTTAATTGGGCAGCATATGCTGAACCTGAAATGAATATTTTACGGTTTTTTCCCCACACAGAAGGGCTGGAAACTAGTATATATATGTATTTATTTACTATATCCTTGTTTAAGTAAGTTGGGGTTTTTTTGTATGGTTATAATTGTTAAATACAATTTACGTATCAAATAGATATAAATGTAAAATGTTCATATAAATGTTAAAAGCCTGATTATTTGAGCACTGAAAATTATAAAAATGTTAAATGCTGAATCACTGCACATTAACTAAAAGAATGACTAACAACTCACATTGAACTTATTTTTAGTTGATTTTACATCATATCAGTAATTTTCTTGTTCTGATACAAGCCTTTGCATTCATTTTGCTGTCATGCTAGCATTACTTACCCCATAGCTAGAGAATGTAATCTAGAATATATTTTTAATACCTTTTTTCAACTGAGAAATAGCCCTGGTGATTTGTTTGTAAGAAAAACTGCAAAGAATAAATATATATGTATAAAACACCTTTTCAGATTGGAAGGTGTATTAACATACTAAAACCAAACAAGGCACAAATGCATTTGCAATCAATAACTCAAAGTAAAGGAGTCCTTTAAAATCACCACATTCAAAATAAAAGTAGATACAAATCTATTTTAATAATAATCAGGTGTAACATGGGACCAGTAAGAGGGAACACTGAGACACCCAGGTTTTGGTAAGTGCTTTGTTACACTGAGTTTAGAGACAGATCTGAAAGGGAACTGATGCACCGTACCACTGCAGCGTCAAGCTGCAATGCACCTGGCACATTCAACAAAACCCAGAGCCTTCTTCTGATGCTTAAACTTCTCTGTACAACAAAAGGGAGGGCTAATTGTCCTGGGTTGTGAACCAGTTTAAGGGCAGAACACAGCACTTCCCAATATGAAATTCTCAGAGCAGCACATCTGCTAGGTCTTTTTCCTTTTAAGTTTACACAGCTTCCCTGCAGCTCAAGGCCCAGGCAAAGACCCATCTCCCTGGAGGATCCACCTTCTCATGAGTTTGATCTCACACAAAACAATACAGTTACGCTCTCCTTTAAAAACATGAGGTGCAGAGCAACTGCAACTTCCCTTTAATACGCTATTTAACTACACAGGGCACTTTACCCAGGAGGAGTGAGGGTTACACGCTTTCAGTTCTCTAGTACTTCAGAGGTAGTACCCTGAAAAATGCCTGGAGTCTGGAAAGACTTCCTGATCCTCTGCTTGGGGCACTCCCCACTCCTTCCCTCCTGAAGGTAGGAAGAGGCTACGAACACGACACGGATTGATGCGGAAGGCTGCCTAGCTTGGAGATAGTCACGTTCTAATTTCTGCCTCAAGAACTGTGGAAGGATTTTATTTGTTACTAAAACAAGCACTGAAATTTCCTTATATTCTTTTTGTGCTCAAAGGATTTTTTTGGGCACTCTAAATCCCAGATGGGTATGTAAAGAAAGAATGAGGTTTTTGAGTGAAGAAAGTACTTCCCAAATTTCAAAACTACTGTCAGAATTATGTAGGATGCATCATATGAAGCATGAAGCCCCAGCAGTTTTACTGCAAATCACTCAAGGGTTTTTGGTTGGACCTCTGTAAGTTTTGTTTTTCAACCAGTTCAAATGGTTGATTTGATTCACATTTGCTAAAAGGAACAACAGCTGTAACTGTTGTTGCTGTCCTTCACAGTTCCATACAGAAATGTTTAAAAAAAAAGGAAATAAAAACAAACTAAGGTTTGAATTTGAACAATTTGTACAATTTCTGTGCCAGATCTGGTTGAGAGATGAAGAAAAAAAAAAAAGTCTGCTGGGAACAGAAGAGGATAGAAAGTTAGTAATTATGTCTCTCAGTACCTGTTTTGTTTACTAATCAAAGGTCTAATTGCTTTGCTCTATTTTAATTAAGAATGTTCTTATTTTAATTAGTTACTTTTCCTGCATACATTAGCAATGAGAGAAACCACTGAGGATATGAATAATATGATTAAGAGTTTGAAGTTAAGCTTTTAAAAATGTTTTAACAATTTCACAAGTGTTTAATGATGAAAAATAAAGCTGTTCTTCATAAATGTGGCTACTGCTTCTCCAAGGATTTCATCCTAGCTCAAAAAAAAAAGGTCTTTTTTTGTCTTTTAACTTAAAAAGTCAACTGGTATCAAATATAATTAACACAGGCACCAAAAGAGCTAACGCAGGAATATGAAAGGTTTGATAGTATTTAGATATGCTAAAATGTGCAAGTTGGCCAAGCCTTTTGAAATGTCCCAATGCGACAGCCATTCTCTTAAGAACCAATCTCAACATTATTAGCAATTATCTTTGAAACTTGGAGAACTTTATCTTCCTCCCTGACAGAGGCTAGGAAAAGGCAGATAGTGCCCTATGAAGGAACTGGAGAACTCACACAAATTGTTCCAATTCCTGGGAAGATATCAGAACAAATAACCTTTACATAAGTACTTTAATGAACAAGGACATCTGTAGCAACTGTTGTCTTTATCCTATGGACTTTTTTTTTGACAAATGTGTTCACTTGCTCTGTGGGGCAGGTACCAGCCTTGGTGTATAAGGAGAACTATAAATCCTCAAGTTTTGGATATAGCCCTGCCTATTGCTCCTGTGTGCAACCTAAGAAAGGTTGGTCTGTGGAAACTAATAGTAGTATGTTACACAGCTGGTTAGAAAACAACACACAGCAGTTCGTAGTTCATCATCAAAGTGGCAATTGCCAATTGGGATTCTAGAGAGGCCTGTTCAGAGTGTGCTTACTCCAAGTAAGCACATGTAAATGCAACAGAAATGTTTCATTTGTAATGTAAATGAAACAGAAAACATATTCATTAAACTTGAGGATAACAGCAAAACGGAAATGTCTGACAAACTCGGTAATAGATCATTACAATTTGTTTTGAAAAAATCAGGATGCAATTCAATGAGAACAAATGGAAAGTGCTACCGTTGGAAGGAATAATCAACTGTTCAAGTACAGAATGCAATAAATACAAATATAGGAACAACTGGCAGCGTTTTCAGAAAAGGATAAGGCAACTTTAGTGGACGAAGTGGAATATGAGTAAATATTACTGTGCTGCTTCACAAACAGCAGTCACAGTGGGCTATATTAAAAAGGAGCTGTGAAGCAATCCTGTCCTATCCAACCCAAATAAACGGTTAAATAGAATAATATGACCAGGAGGATGATTCACTGAAGATTCTGAAAAGGAACAAAAATGATGAGAGATGTATAGAAAATGTGACTGACAAAAAAACCCCTGAAGGATTCTGTTCATTAAAACTAAAAATGCCTTAGGAAGACAGTGATGTAGTTTTCAGGAGTGCAGAAAGTAACTAAGGAAACAAGCTATTCACCGTTCTGCTATGCTAAATCTTTTTAAGACATGGCTAAAGGATGGTTTGTCCAGGGGAACTTAAGAAAAACAGTAGATATTTGTCAGAATATCATGGATCTAATTCCATTTTTAGGTGTCAAGAGATTAGGCTAATTCTTGAGGCCTTTTCCAAGCCAGTATTCCGATTGCCAATCTTGTACTTCTTTAATGCCACAGCATAAAGAATTCTTCAGGCAGAATACTGTAGCAAATACCTACCACTGAATTACCTCTGGGAAGACAGAAATAGTAAGTATTGCCCAGCTGTAGCAAGGAGAGAAGGCAAAGGGAAACGCAGCCCTTGCAAGACTTGCATTGATTTTAGCCTTGGTTTGTTTAGGTACACTTCTGTCAGCTGACTGCAACTCCAGCATCTTTCTCATCTTAAGCACAAGGTCATGCTGCAGTTACCAAACACAAGCTGGTACTTCAGCACCTAAATGCTACTGTCCTAGCACAGCAGCTGAAGAATGTTATGGATGCAATTATAAGAAGCTAAAAACAAAAAAAATCTCAGAACTGGGTTTCCTAGAAAATCCTAATTAGCTATCCAAGCCATACTTGGGAAATATTTATTTGTAAAAAGGATGCATTTTGCCAAAGTCATAGCTAACCTCAAGTATACTACAAAAGCTGCTTAATGTAAAAATCTAACTTCTGCTCAATTACAGAGGTCTGCAAGAATTGCCAGGAACTTTGTTATCACACTTGCATCCACTGGTGAATAGAGGTGGGAAGCACAAAGTGCAAATATCCAGAAGAACAGCCATTTTTCTTCATCTTATTCAAGCGTAGCACTAGGGCACACGATTCTGAGAGGGACCAAACGCTTTCAACTCACACTTGTTACTCAGAGAAGATCAGTGGTTTAAGGACTGGTAACTTGTTTACTTGCAACTAATCTAAAATCCACCCTAAGTCAATTGTGCTTTTAAAAGCATAGCCATTTGGAGTAAGATCACAACCACTATGAATGAGCTTCTAGTTCACCAGCAACTAGGAAACAAGGATTCACAGCACAAAGAACACGTATCTGACACTGCCAGGGTGACTGGTAAAGGTTCAACTACAGATAAGCATTTTAGTCCTCATGAATACTCAACTCCACTTTTCCTTCCTTAAGATTACTCCCTCCAGGAGCTGAGCGAGTGATGCTAACAGGATGCTGAGGAACAAAATGCAGTACTGTTGCCTGTATACTAAGTCTACCATAGCCTACAGAATTGCCTTGTAAGAAATGTTAAATTAAGCAAGAGTAATAAAATTCATTCAACCATCCTTTTCCCTCCACAAGCCCCACCAAAACAAAACAAGACCATGAAAGCACTTGCCACCTTTTATATTTTTATTGTGCATTTTGTAAGTGCTTTAAGATACTACACAAGACTGCATGCCTTATGTTATCCATATGTAGTACGCCACACAGTAAGACAGACAGACCCCCAAAAGTTTTCATGTTCTAATTCAAACAGACAAAAATTAGATAAAATCGTATTCTCATTATACAGAAGCCAAACCACAGAAAGTGTCCTAGATCACATAAATTGGCAGAAATTGGAACAGTGTATTAAGTCCATCAAAAATACTATGTGCTTTTGGCAGCTCTAAAAATTGTATTAATCTAGTAAGGGCTTGTCAGCTTGAAAATATTATTTAAAAATAAATTTTAATAGATTTGCAATTCAGAAGAAATTCAAGTGTAAAATTCAAACAAGTAATAGGTAGAAAGGGAATAAACAAAACCATTTTTCCTCCTTCAGTACACATTAATTGTCAGACCAGTTTGTCACAGATTACTCTTCTTTCTTTCATATATGGATGCATATAAATTCATGAAGTTAGTCTCAGCGGATGAAATTAAGTTGTCAAGATCATACTCAACTTTGAAGGTAGGATGCTTTCCAAAAATTACAAGAGCAAGAAATACAGCAAAGTGTGCAGTAAGTCCCCATATCTTGAATGACGTTTTACGTTCATGGTCATCATATATAAAACAGTGCATCCAACCTGAGTAACCAGATGAGGTTTTGTAAGGCAAGGTCTTGTAATTTAAAGGCTTGACAAAATACTCCAGTGGCACAACAAAAACATCGCTCACTTCATCTGGATTAGGAGTGGCCTGGAACGTATCCTCTATAAATCCTACAACTGGTGTTACCACATGATTCATCTAAAAGGAAGAAGAAAAAAATAAAATAAACTCCCCAAACACTAAATTTGTACCAAGTAAAAGAACGTTCTTTATTTTAAAGACATTTCAGATGTTACAAAATGAGTACAAGAAACCTATGAAATATTCTTAACTGTAATGCAATTCATTCCCTCTAAACACAAGATATTTCTATTTGATTTTGAATATATTTTAATCAATTTATATTTTTTTGTTACATGATTTTACAAATATCCTGTTCATCCTGTATAATCGTATAGCAGTTAAGAAGGTTTGTCAATCTGCTACAAAAATAAAAAAATGAATGCTGTCTCACATGTCTTCCTTATTTACTTTGGCGAGTTCTGATTTTAACTGAAATTTTCCAGATCACCTATGGTTTATCATATCTCTGTATCTTTTTTCCTAGGATAGAGGAATACTTTCCTATAGATACAGAAATATGTTTCAAGTGTATTTAGCTATAAAATAGATACACTTTTTGGAACTGCTCATTTATGGACATTTTTATTCTGAATACAATCCCTTCTTCCATAGTGAGGCAAATCTATGGAAATAGTAGCTTCTATGAAAAGGACACCAAAATTCATTAAGATATGTCGCTAGTTCTATTCATTTGTACCAACAAAGCATCACTGTTCAACAGAAAGCAGTAACAACAAAACTTGAACATTTGCACTATGTGAATCAAGTCTGGAGAGAGTCCATCCAAGTCAGAATGACTTGGAATGTACATACAGCGAAGACAAAGTAGAATCCAACAGGTAAAATTTTTGTGGTCCAAAACTACATGAGCTTTTCTATTGACTGAGGCAATTTGCTGGAAAACGCTGAAAATCGTTATAAAACCTAAACTGATCCTTTTTATATATAGTCTCTGAACCATGTAGCTTTAATGTTATCTGTACAGAAATTATAATTTAAGAAGGCAAATAAAGCATTCTGCCATACAATTTTAAAACTAGTTCTTTGTTTTTTTAATGGGGGGAGGACATTGCTAGGAGTAAGTGGCTAACAGACACAAACCAAACAGCAGGCATATTAATAAAGTGAAACTGTAACCTGAAGAAAAAAATATGAAGTCTTTTGAAACGGTAACCCCTGTTACTATGCAACCTGATGCAACTATGACCCTATGCAACACTGAATATTGTTACTGAAATTGGCAGCCTGTTAATTTACAGTCACTTACCCTCCAAAGACACCTTCGGAAGAGAAGTCTACTTGCTACAGTTCCACCCAGAATCACAGTCCACAACCTCCAGAAGTCCCTTTCTGACTCAATTAACCCTGCTTTCAGCAGGATATTAAATGAGAAAACTTTTGAGGTTACATCAGGCTGCTGAGGGCCTTGTCTGGATGAGTTCTGTGTTATGTCCAAGGATGGGCAGTATACAGCCTGTCAGAAAAATCTGTTCCAGTGTTTGGCTAACCTCATGGCAAAGAGTATTCTCCTTGCATCTCATCAAGATTTTATTTGTTGCTGCTTGCGTCCACTGCCTGACACCAAGAGCCTGGTATCATCTCCTCTGTAACTACTCAGGAGGTACGTGAGGAGAGCAACTAGATCCCCTGCTAGCTTTCTCTTCTTCAGGCTGAGTAAACCCACTTCTCTCAGCCTCTCCTCATAATCCATATCCTTACAATCTTTGTGGCTCTCTGCTAAACTCTTAGCAGTTTAGCACTGTCTTTCTGGTACTCTGGTGTGTCCATGACTGGACACAGTACAGTAAATGTGGTCTCACAATTACCAAATATAGAGCAAGACTCTCTTCCCTTCGCTCTGCTGGCAATACAGGCTGTGGACTTTAATAAGTAGTGGTTATTTACAGTTACAAGCTTGTAAAGGCCATTATCAACCTTACAAAAGAAAATAGCTGGTGCTTATGTTCTAGTAGTATGCTGACTTACTCAGTTTATTGCTTACTTTATCAATTCCAGGCACAAGCCTACAGACGACTTCCACCTTCTCTGGCTGGAGTCCCACTTCTTCTTTGGCTTCTCGGAGGGCAGTATCAATTTCATCTTTATCGATGGCTTCCCTTTTACCGCCTGGAAAACACACTTCCCCTGGTGATCTTCTCAGCTAGAATTTAAAGCAGTACTGCTGTTACATGTAAGTTTTACATTTCTTCTTGGATCCACATAGGAACTTGTTCATATTGCAGAATCGTCTTATGTTTATCTTTCCAGTCAAAGCTGGAAATGGCGGTGAAGAGGTTTCTACAGATCACAAGAAATCTGCCTTGCCAGGAGGTATGCAAAAAAAAAAAAAAAGAGGGCCCATACCCAACTAATCCATAAACCCTATGAGAAACACACGTATCACTTGTACAGTATTGTGCAATTCATACTATACATTCCACTTTAACACTTCAAATATTTTCATCATCCTGCTTGCTTAAGAGACTGACAGATGAATCTATGATTAAAATACTCCAGAGCAACAGCTTCTGAAATACACATTAAAATAACATACCTTTAAGTACGTTATAATAATAGGCTTGTGCAGGAAAGATCAGTAAAAAGCCCATTTACAATCAGTTTATCAGCTAGGTAACTGTAATTATTAGGGTCTTAAGTTTCTAAGCATGACCCGAAAAAACTTCCAGTTTTCAGCATCGTTAAAACAGAGAAATAACCTCTGGCAGCTGACTGGGGGGTGTGGCAATGTGGAAAACAAGAGTTATAAAAGAAAACACAACGCTGGCAGGGGACTCGAGTTGCTGCCTTTTGCTTTCGTATGTGAAAGGGAGACAAGAGTCACGCTAAATGCAAACTGACAAGGCACATTTACAAAAGTTGCACTGCGCCGGCAGTTCGTACAAGTCACAGTAAACGCTAAAGAGTGCCTTTTCTGACCTGGAGACCAGCCTTCACTGCGGCGGGGCCCCGGGTACCCGGCATTTTGCTGGCATGTAAACCCCAGCCACGGCCGGGCCCGGGAGCCACCCCGCCGTCGCCTGTGCCCTGGGGAGCCCGGCCCGGCCCCGGCCCCCTCACCTGCATGGCCCGCACCGTGAGCAGCAAGTGCAGCTTCCCCGCCCGCACCGTCAGCGGCAGGAGGACGGAGGCTTTGGGCAGCGGCAGGCGGGAGAACCTGTCCCCAACATCGAACTCCCTCAGGCGCCGCCGGGCGCTCTCTTTTACGCGCCTTCTAGAAGCAAACAGAAGGGAGCGCCGTGACACGCCAGGCTGCGCCCCGCCCCCCCGCAGGCGGCGAGGCAGGGGGGTTTCCACAGGGCGGAACGTAACGAGTGCGGCCACGGGGCTCCACACGGCTCCCGCCGCTGGCGGAGCGGGGCACGGCGCGGCGGCTCCTCTCCCCCAGCCGGCAGGGGGCGCGGCAGGCACGGCCTTCCCCTCCCGCTAGGCCCGGGGAGGGCTCTCTTCCCGCCCGCCTGCCTTCCGCGTTGGCCCCAGAGCTGCCGGGGCGAGCGGGCGCAGCGGACGCCGCTGCGGAGGGAGGGCCGGGAAGGACCGCTGCTTCCCGCCGCCTTTCCGCTACCTTTCCATGTCATCCTCCCGCTGCGCGGCCGCCATCGCTGGAACCCCCATCCGAGAGCGGACTTTCCCCGTCGCCTCCCGCCCCCTCCCGTGACCGACGGCCGAACCCTCCAATCAACACGCGAGATCGCCCGTCTCCGCCTTCTGATTGGCGGCGGGCAGGCCACGCGAGTTGCGCGCGGCGTTCCCGCTCTTGGGCGGGCGTCTCGCCGCGCCGGGGCGGTCGCTGAGGTGAGGGCTGGCCCCGGTGGTGCCGGCGCCGCCGGGCTCGCTTCCCAAGGGGAACGAGTGGTCAGCGATAGCTTTCCCGGCCTCCGTTTACACCGAGAAGAACGGCGTTAGCTGTCAGCAGCCCTCGCTGCAGCTGGAAAAAGGAGAAACCCGCGGAGCGGCTTGGCGTGGTCCTCGGTCCGTGGCCCTCGGTCTGTGGCCCGCCCACAGAGGGACTAGACAGCGAGCGGCGCAGGGCTGTAGCAGTGCTGGCCCCAGTGCTTTGGGTAAAGGGTCCGCTCATACAGGCACCTGCATTCCACCTCTCATCCGCTTTAAGGGGCGAATAACGTGACAGAGCACAACCTCCCGCTCTCAGGGGCCTCTGGAAAGCACCACTACAAAGCCTAATCATCTGTAGACCAGGACTCTTTAAAACCTAAAGGACATCGACAGACCCTGTTGAACACCAATGCCTAGCTCAGTACTCTTCCAATGAGGGGAAACAGAAAACACCAAAAAAACCCCAGCCAACAAACAAAAAAACCCCAAGGTCTCAAAGCTTATTTTAATTATTTAGTGCAGGCAGGAAACAGTGAGGTGGTAGAGATTGGCTCAGGTTTGGTGCAGGTTTTGGGCAGTAATATTTAGCTTCCAGTTCTTATTGGGGGGACACAAGGAGCCGAAGTAATTTCCTGCTATAATGGTTCATCATCCAGGCTTAACAGCTAGTGAACAGTGTTACCTGCATTTCAAGTAATACCACAATGGTACAATAAACACATGATCTCTCAAAAAGCAAGACACAACACCCGACATGACACTACGTGGAATGTGTGAGGACTGATCGTGGAATGTGTAAGAACTAATCACTGTAGTTATGTTAATGTTTACTGTTTTTTCATTGTATTAAGCTAAGGAACCAAATGTGTTTTCCATGTGGTATGCATTTTGTACAGTTGACCTAATTAACCTCATGTCCTTAAATGCTTACTCAGCCTATGCCTTATGTAAATGTACCGGCGTATATATTTATACACACAAGCTCACATGTAAAATCAAATGCAGTTTATATACAATACACATAATGTGTTACTTCATATAGTAAATGAAAACCCAAACATAATCACATACACATGTACATGTCCTGGCTGTGTCCCCTGTGATTCCAGCAGAGTATATATCCATTTCATGGCCAGCGTTCTGTTCAGATTTCACTGAAACTTGAACAGAACTCATTCATCTTTAACCTGTTTTCTATAATAAATATAGGAAAAAATATAGAAAAGTATCTTCAGAAAATGTTGTACTTGTTCAGTGAAAAGAGCACAATTAGTAGATTGCTTCTTACTACTCATCCACGCAGCTGTACATGCCACTGAACTATTGTTCCAGAAGACTGATGTTATCAGATTCTGTATTTCTCTTTGGCTTTCTCTTTCAGAATGCAGATGTGCTAGAACAAACAACAACTTCAGTCAATCTTTACCTTCAAAGAAAATGCAAGAATGATTTTCAGTTAAATTCCTGGCATTGTAAGGAAGAAACAGCAGACCAGTAATCTTTGTGAGCTTGGGTGCAAGTTTACTACTTGCAGTAAAATTGAGATGTTAAGATTGCTTCCAAGTTCATCTGTAATTCATAATTTGTACATTCTGAAGAGGTCGTTTTTTCAATTGTATTCTTCATATTGCTTTGCAATAGCATAGATATAGTATGTGTCTTTAACAGAACTGGTTTGTCTTATTGAAAAGACTTGCAAGTGAAAAACTTTTCCACTTAACCAGATTTAAGGAAGTGCTTTTGAAAGCTAAGGAGGGAAAAAAAATCAGCTCTTTCTATCAGTTATGCTCTTTTCAAGCCTACCACTCAGTTCAGCCAAAGGAGACTATAATGGAACAAAGGAAAAAAAGATCTTGATGGACATGTTACACAGTGTAGGAAAAACCTTCACACACAGTCCACACATAGCCATCTTAAAGACTTGGTTAGAAAAGAGCAACATAGGATTTCACAAAACAAACGTCAAATTAATCTGAATTACTCTTTTCAGATGGGGCCAGCAGACTGTACGCTGCCAGCCAACCTAGAGGATTCAGAATATCATCCAGGACAGCTGGGCCGTGGGGCTTGTGGAGTAGATTCATAGAAAGGTAAAGCATAAACAAATTCTTGTGCATTGACATTGACTTATCAGATTGGCATGTTAATAATGTTTTAGCCGTTTTCGTGGAAGTTTCTAGTCAGATTTGAAGTTTTGTTAATTGTTGAGAAGCTCTGAGTATAAGCTAATATTCTTGCTGGTTACCTGTGGTAGAGTTGAGGCACACGTATATGTACTTACATTTAGATCTCTGAAGTACTCATTGTAATCAAGAGCATATCCAACCACAAATTTATCTGGAATTTCAAAGCCTATATCTGCAAGAAAATACAGTTCTTTTTATACTTGGGTGGTGTAAATAGCTTTTAAGTACACAGATTATATTCAACAAATGCCTGAGCTGTGTAAGAGTAATACCTAACAAATACATCATCTTACTTTCAAGATACTTAGCATGCTTCTTCGAGAATCACAGCCATAAATTGATGACAGGTTAGAATCTCTTCCATCATCCCCATCAGTCAGTAATACAATTAAAACACTAAGAAAATGCATTTTTTAAGAACAAAATAATTATTTAAAACCTACTTATGACATAGTTCTGGGAGAGGGAGACAAGGAGTGAGATTTTACGTGTGTAAAAGTACATGCACTGCAACTCTAGGGGTTTTCAGTTTGAAAACAAGGGTCAAAGCCAAACAATACAACGTTAAGCTTTGATTCTGTTCCTGCTATCCAGTAACAAATAGCCAAACCTGCACTCAGACCAACTGAGGAAAAAAAAAAAAAAAAAAAAAGTGGTGGTGGTCATGAGGTTTCAGCATGGGATAGCTGGTTGTCAGTTTGCAAATCTTTATGTATTTTCTCGCAGTTTCTCTTGGCCTTCCTGAAACCCATACGCCAGCTGTTGGACTTACTGCAGGAAGTGAAATTTTGAGGTAGTATTTTAGACAGCCAGAAAAACACAGTACTTACAGTCTGGTCTGTAACCTGGACTTTGATTTGTCCTTTTAACAAGCAGGCTGTAAGGCAGAGAAGGTTATGTTTTTTAAAATATGTCTTGCTGTAAGCTGTATGCTTCACTTCTCCCACCCTTGCCCATAAGCTTCTACAATCATGCAGTTAACACCATGAGATTATTGTAACAGAAGGAAGTAGTGTTCAGCCCTATAACTGAGGAAGAAGTGAAGGCTCTGATCTAGGTTCATTCTGAAGGTCCACATGACTATTGTTTTACATTTCTCTTCAATTCTGTATCCCAAGTCATTATCTTTTCACATAGCAATGTATTAGCAAACTTGGGACAGCACAGAAAGGTAAGCAAGTTCAAGTGGCATGTAAAGATTTTAGTAGGGAGGGAGGGAGAAGAGGACAAGCTGAGCAATGTCACTACAATTTCTTCCACAAAGTCATATCCATTCTTGCTTTTCCTGTGTACTTCTGAAGAAACCAAGAACCTCCTGGACAGTCACTAGGAGGAGCATAACTGGTACATAAAACTAGAAGTGTTTTTTCAAAGCACCATGATTGCTTGGCAGAGGCAGGGTTAGTCCCAAAAAATTCCTTTTAGAGATCATCTAAAAGCAGATCTAGAATGCCACTTGAAGTCATCTTGAAAGTGCTAACAAACTCTTAGATTCTGAAAACCTGTATGACAGGATATTAAGAAAAATCCTGAGTATTGTCATTCTAATATTGAGGCAACTGAGGTGGTGTTAAGAAACCTGTGGAAAGAGAAAAACTTCCTTCAGACATGAGGAAGTAAGAATCAGGGAATCCATCAGACTTTATGGACTATGCAAAAAGAGCCAGGAAACCTTTTTTATTCATTTTAACAATTAAGGTGGTAGTGCATATGTAGATTTCCCAATTTAATAAATACTTTGTTTTTCACCAGCTGGATAAGGATTGCTTCCTGCTTTCACTTGCTCATCCCCCAAAACAAACAAAACCAAACACCCACCAGCATACACTAAGTGTTCACCTAAATGATTTTGCTATCTCTTCTTGTTAAAATAAATTAGTAAGTGTCTGTATCATTATACCTTACAACTTTTACTGTATTTGGTTTGTTTTCTTTGAGTTTTGAAAGTAGTGCTTTCATGGTTCTACCAGTCTCGATAATGTCCTGAAAGAGAGAGAAAAAAAGTATCTTCTAAGTCTGAAATAAAAAACAGACTGTCAGTGGATTAATTTAAAGCTTAAAACCCAGTAGGCAACCCTGGCAGCACTGTAAATTAATTGTTGTTTTATATGCAATAGGTATTGTGAAACAGGGAGAAAAAAATCCATGTTGTTCCCTCCCCCACTACTTCAATCTTTACTTACCTCTACTACTAAGACGTTCTGGAAATGATCATGTAAGGAGAAAAAGAAAAAAAATATTTACATGACAACATGGAAACATTCAATGAATTATACAGCCAGGAAAAGTTTGCACTACAAGTTTCACTTACAAGTAAGTTGCAATTGATTTTCAAAGGAGCTTGTCACTTTACTTTTAGTGCTTTCTGAAGTCTCTAAGTATTTATGGAAGCATAAAATATTGTAAGAAAGCCACCTATGTCAGGTTTCATATATTATTCTATGTATAGCAATAGCATTCTAGAATCATACTGCATTAATCAGTTTAAGAGAGTTAATTTCTGGGGGCTGTGGGATAAAATGTGGAATAGGATCTTTAGAAGTATTTGGTACTGATTGCATAAAGTTTCTACTGAGGTCAGTGGGAATTTCTCACTGTTTCAAAGCATAGCATTTTAAACCGGTGTTAAGTGGCTGTAAATGTGTAGTATCAAAGTATTAATAAAGGTGGACTTCCTGGTAGATACATAAGAACTGTTCTTTCCTCTTAAAAGCTGAAGATGCTAGTTCATACCTTCCCATTTAGTGTAGACAGTTCCTCACCAACAATACTGATTTTTTCTGTAGGTGAATCATTCTAGAACGAGAAAGAAGAGAAGGAAGTCACATAACACATACTCAAAATTATTACCTTGTATGTGTATGAATGGTGTGCTGCTCTTGCTTTTCACCTATCAAATGACACCTGCAATTGTGCACAGCACTCCTTCAGTAAAACAGCTTTTATGTTGCTGAGAGCAAGAGGAGAGTGTGAAGTATCAGTGCAGATAGATAGTAGTGTGGAACAGGAGTACACCCATATTCATGGCATAGACGCCATTGCTTTCAGTTATTTTTGTTACCACAGATTTGGTTTAGAATTCCATGAAAAATTTATAGGATATTGTAAACTATTGTATTTAGCATGGGGTAAATTTTGATCAGTGCACAGACCGCTAGCCTTCAAAGAGGGGAAAAGATAAAACAGGGAAAAAAATAGCATAAGTTATTGCTTTACAGTAGTTGGCTCAGGCCAACTACAATTGGTTGAGGCAGAAGGTACCTGTTCCCCAACACATAGATTATGAAAACTGGTCTCTCCAATATTATCTGTAGGAGTAAAAAATAATGCAGAGAGAGACGATAAGCAAGTCTCTGAAGCTAAGCTCTTCTCCATGCTCCCTCCCACCAAAGGGTGCCATGGTAAAGACAGAGCAGACCCTGTACTGAGGCTTTGGGCTGGAGAGGATGATGTTGGAGACCTGACCCTGGCTTTGTCATGTTAAGTGTTCTGCTGAGTGTTCACTCCAGTGAATATACGATACCCATCTGATCTTTGGGGCAGATTGGTAAATCAGTTGCTCTTCAGTGTGTAATATATTGAGTTGCTTTAAACAGAATATATGCATAAATTCCATTTTTGTGGAGCTTTTATGTAAAATACCAGTATTCAGAATGTGTCTGTGAGGACAGTCAATTTTCCAAAGAAAAGAAAGTTGCTTACGCAGTAGCTTTTTATTCTAACAAAATCCACAGTAATAGGCACAGATTTATCACCATTTTGATTTAGTGCTTTTATGTGGTCCAGCAAATCAGCAAAGAATTTATAGCCTCCTTTAAGGACACAGAGTGCAACAATGTGATGGCTTCCCATATCTTGCATGATATCTCTAGCCAAACGTTCCGTCCTGGAAAGAAAAAAACAAAACACCAAATCTTGTTAAGTGTTTTTGTATATCATATTTGTCTGTATATTAAGCAATGTCCAAGTTAAAAGTCTGATCTTGCTGTTAGGTTTTTATAACTAGCAGATTGTGACCACATTAAGACCTATGACAATTACATATTTGCAGTTTGCAAGATGATGCCTAGTTGATTTGACATACTGTTGATTTAAACCATGTATCTAAACAAGGCAGGATAGGAAAGCTTAAGGATATATGAGATAACATGGATACTTAACTGGGGTTTTAGAAGAATCCTCTTCGTAAAACTCCTCTTGTATTAAACTCTAGAATGTAAGTTTCCATGTTTCTCATGGGCCACGGAGGATAGAGCCTCAGCCTTTTCATTTTGAGGGAAATGGATCATTGGCATCACTATTGCCACTTGTCATTGTTTACCCTTATACCTGTCGAGGATGAGTCCATGAGGAATGAAGACTCTTTCTAAATCTTCTTCATAATGCTTGGGAATGCAAAATAGATTTTTATTATAGCCACTTTCTTCGTCTCTTATCTGCAAGTGAAAGGGAGATAGCTCTAAGAGTAAGAACAAAGCCATACAGGAAAAAACCTTCCAGTCTCTGATTATGCAGACAAAGACTCCTCTCGCCACCCCCACTCCCAATAACGTGTCAAAATAAAAATACATCTGAGAGTTTTTGACCCTTCTGATAGAACAATTCAGAATCTGTCTGATAATTCAGGAACTAGTGTGCTTGTCTGAGATGAGAATGGATAGATAACTACTTTGCCTCAGTCATTATAAGAGAAATTCTCAGCCATTATCAACTCAAAAAAACCCCAAAATAGTACTCCTCTTTTATTATTCATTTCCCCTTCTGTAGAGCACAGTAACTAGCTTGTGTGGTAGGCAAGCAAAAATTAAAATTTAAGACAAGCAGATTGGTATAACAGCTTGCTGGTCAGTAGGTGACTTTAGGATGCTGCACTACACTGACCATCATTTTCCATTGTGTAAAAGAGAAAACTCTCCTAAGCATGAGTTCACAACTGAACTTTTAACAGAGGTGCATACCAACCATCAGTGGTCTCTGATGACAGGGGAAAAGACATACCCCAAAGGAGAAGCTTTGAGAGGGTAGTGGGAAGAGGAGAAGCTGCAGAGTGCCCATAGGTGGGAACCAGAGACCAGCTGAGCTGCAGTTCAGCTTGTTGCACTGTTTGCCCTGCTATCAGTTTGCTCCTCTGCGCAGTTGGGGAGAAGCCATAGCTACTTCCCATAGATCAGGGCCTTAACACTTTTGCCCTCGGGGTTTAGAATTACAGTTCATTCTTAAGCGCACTGGCTCCAGGCTGTTGCATCCAGAGGTGCCTGGATATCTAGAAGCTACATATTCTCCATTTGGGCTTCTTTTCTGACTAGTCTTTTGGCCCCAAACAGATCTGTGTCTTTGGACTCTACCACCCTACAAGACCAAAAATGGATGCTCTGGTCTTTGTTCATTTATGACATGGTGGTATAATGGCAGGCAAGAAAATAATATAATGAGGTAGAAACAATTGTGAATCAGAGGGCTGATATGTATTAGAAATAAGAAAAAAGTCTCAAATCAGGGAGATTTTGTCACATCTCATATTGTCGTATTATTGTTAAAAAGTACAGAACTGGTTGAAAGAAAAATTCAAAGCTGGCTCAAAGCTTCACTGGTGCAAAATAGGTTAACTAGACACCAGTTGCATTCAACAGAACTCAGTACAGTGGCTTGCTAATGGACAGCACAGCTATGAACTAGGCAGTAATAGCATCAAGTATTGCTAACAAACAAGTAAACACCTGCAAACTGTTTAGGCAGATGAATTGGTTTTAATTCTCCTTTCTTGGCATAGGAGAGATGAGTGCTTAGGAAGAAAGGAAAATTGGACTGTAGGGAACAGGAGTAGGTTATTACTTGCAAAACTCACAGTAGCCACAAGAATGAGATAATCAGTTACTGTTGCTTATTTGAAATTGGACATGAATAGCCTACTTCATTTAAAGATAAAACTAGAGAGACAGGTGTTAACAAGAATTTCAAAGAACAGATTATCATAGCACAAGGCAGTGCATATAGAATCTCATCCTGGCTGAACTAACATGCTCTGCAAGTACTCAAAGTTGATAAGCCTTGATGTTCCAGGGTAGACTTACAGAAAAGCCTTGTAGTTGAGCATTTAGAGTGCCAGCAGTACTGTTTTGCCTGGTTTAGTTACTATTTTCTGTGTAGTTGAAGTCAGCAAAGTGAAAGCTTAGGTGAATGATTGTTTTTAAATTAAGTTTCTTTGTGCATTGTTAATCTTGGAAGAGATACTGGCAGGTACACTGGTATCAGCCGTAGATCAGGCTAGACAGTAGCATCTGTGAGTAGGCTTTAATGCAATGCAGAACTGCTTATTGTTGTTTGTTATATTAACCCAGTTTGCCGGTTTGAAATGGGCTAATTTCTGCCTGTGTGAGGTTGCTAGTGGTGACAGACAGAATACACATACAGGATATGGGATTCTGTCATCAAGAAGCAGTGATAATAGGACATAATTAGAAGCATCGGTTGAAGCTAAAAGACAGTGTTTATTTGAGACTACTGGAACATATAAGCATCATTTTCATTTGGAGTACAGAGAAAGCACCTTTAAGAATAGCTACTGATATGATAAACTGTTTAAGAAGTGCTGTAGAGTGGGTTGGTTGTTTTATTGATGGGTTTGGGGTCTTTTTTTTTTTTTTTTTTTTTTTTTGTGAGATCATCTCTATTGCATTCTACATAATTGCAGCTTAAATGCAATGGCTAAGCTACCTGCTATTTGAGCAGTTTTTCTTTTGCCCAATCATGATACTGGTTGCCATATTTAATGGACTTTAGCCTTACAATTTGCTTTTGCAGTTATAAATTGGGCTTTCATCTGTACAGCAAGTTAAAGTTTAGCCTTGTTGCCAATGGATTTATTTTCCTGCTGCATTTGATGGCAGGCATCACAGCTGGTTCAGCTCGGGTGAGGGATGAGCTTTGTCCATGTTAATGTAACTGTTGAATAAAGCTAATCTTGAGGTATACAGGTGGGCATAGTGATTACTGCTTATAGCTACTCCAACAGTGCAGTTTAGTACCTTTCCTTAGGTTAACAACTATGCTCATTGACACTACTTTGGGCAAACAATGTCTGCTACATTAATATCTTGTTTGTTGCTATGCTTGAAGCATTTTTTAAGGTCTGCTGAACCTTAAGGATTGTATCAGTTTGAGCACCACATCACCATAGCAACATGCTGCATATACCTTACAGGCTCATAAAAGCATTTGTATTGTGGCACATGCTAAATAATACAGTAGCATCCCATTATAATAAAGCAATCTACTAAACTATCACACAGTCATTAAATTTTTAAATCATGATCTTATAATTTGAGGTGTTAGTCTTTTAATTTAGATTCAGTCTCATCTGTTGTTCATTTACTTATGTAGGTTTCTGAGTTTAAGGGAGAGAAAAACAACAGAATTGACTACAGTAATTTTTTACATTAAAGACATTCATAAATAAGTATTGTTTCAGCACCACAGAATGAAAGGATATGAATATAGATATATTAAAGTCAAATAAGTAGTCATAAATTTGTAAAAAAAAAAGTCTATTAAGATGCCTCTGTTCTGAAAGCCAGTTTTACTCCTGAGTAAATACAAGAAACGAGGCCCTTCACTAGTCAGTATTTCTTGTGTTCTACAGTTTTTGCTGAAGCTAAACTCTTCCCCCAGACCGTAAGATCCCTTCTATCAAATAACTAAATATGAGTGCATTATGTGTTCTTACCTGCAGTCCACGAGCCATAATCTTACTTTGAACTATGCTTTCGGAGAACGGGTTGGTATTACTACTGCAGTTTGTCTTGCTCTATTTTCATCTTGTAGACAGATCATGACCTGCTTCTAAAAGGTCAAAATTGCCATCCTTCATACAGGAAGCATTACTTCCTTCTACTAATGCACTGACATCACAATCCCGGGCTCTCACTTAATCAGATTAACCAGAAATAAAATAGGCATGAGCACTGCTGCAACCAATCAGAGTAAAGATATGGGGAACGGGGGAGATGCGGGAAGGAAGCTCATGAATCAAATTAGTGGGAATGACTAGGTAGGGTGCTGTTTTTTAAATGGAAAACACAAATTAGATATTTGATTGTAGCAGATGGTAATTCAATGGTGTACATGTAGAAGGTAATTTTCTCTACCAGTTTCTTGCACAATGTTTGCACATCCATTGTGGTAATAAAGTCTGCATATTTTAAAAAATCTTGTGCTAATTTGCTGTCAAAAAAATCAGTATTTGAATAAATAAAGTCATAGTTTTAAAGATGCCTTGAAGCAGAGGTGACTTGGAGCTGTTAAGACATGGTGAACCCTCTCTGACATTCTTCTAGGTCATCCTTTCATAAAATGAGGGGGCATAACATGCTTCACATCATTTAAAATCAAATCGCATTGACATTCACTGTAATCTGATTATTTTAGTGTACCAAACTGCACTCTTATCTGGGATTAACATGAAAGTCTTAGATTTCTAAAAATTAATCCTACTAACAAAATAAGCTAAAGCTACCTTGCATGCAATGTGCTACAGAATGTTCTTATCAGATTGGGTACATTTTATTAATCCAACTAGTTTAGTTTTTTCTTGGGGAGAGGACATATAAATGAAGGAAGATTTTTCTCATGTCTTTGTAGTCTTATGCATGTTCTTCAGATTGTAGCTGATAGCACTTGGGATAATGCAGAAATGCTCTGTCAAGTGGATTAATGGACATATCTACGACTTTCAGTGATACGTTAAATAGCAGTACTATTTGGGAACTGTTAATGCCTTGAGGCCACTTGGCTCCTATTTTACACAGTTAGCAATACATTCCTTCTATGAATTCCTTGTTGTATTCCCTACCTTACATATGTGAGTTCCCGATCTTGTGAAAAAACTCGCTTTTCTAATTTCTAGTGTAAAGTACTCCTTTATAGCTGGTAGTAACTTGTGTTCAAAAACCTGGAGAATTTCCACAAAAAAATCCTCCTTTGAAAGGAAACATTAACAAAAATTACACATGTACACAGTGATGGCTATCGCTTGAGCAAAGACACTTTCCCTTCCTTATTCTCAGGTGTCAAAATGAAAGCGAACAGCACAGCTGAGGAACTCATGCAAGCATACATTGCCTTTATAAATGTATGAAAAAAGAGAGAGAAAGAAGAGATTGGGGAACCCAGACTAGTTTGTAGGTTTCCACTCTGCTGAGCTTTTCAACCCAGTGTGATTTAGCTGTCTGGAAAGGATGTTGGTGCTCTAGAGAGCCCTGAGAGGATGATGCCATGATAGAACATGAAGTGCTGCAATTTTGCTCATACCAATTGCCCGTGTATCACACCTATAGCTTTGTATGACTAGTTCTAGGATTTAAATAATCTTTTTTTCTATTTATTTACAAGAAAAAAAAAAGTAATATCTAGGTTTCACGTTTGTTGATTCTCATGTACTTTTCCACGTTTAAGGAGAATTTAGTGTCGCTATGCTAAAATCAGCAGTATGGGTGAGACTACTTGTTTTAAACCTCTTTCTAATGAAGGGACTAATTACTGGCAGTATGTGTTTACAATTTCCAACAGTCTAACTGAGCACAGTTACTGAAATTACAGTGAAGATATAAATACACTGTGCATATCTGATGTGTTCTGTAGCACCCAGGTTAGCTCTGCCCTTTTTTAAAATACTCTGGTTTTCTCTATATTACGTAATGTTATGCTTGCTTAGTCTTTGTGTAGGGGAACCTTGACTGCAGATCACACATACTAGGCAGCCTTAAAATATTCTGAAGTGTAATATGTATGCTTTGGTTTTCTGTAGTAGGAGACCACCTCTGTTATGTAAATTACTTGTATGAATCCCTGAAGTCTTTACTGGAGGCAACTTTGATTCCACATTATTCATATTTTTTTTTAAATTATACACTGAACCTTGCAAATCTTTGTGTCTCCTTTAGGCACTATAATGTTTGATCTGTTTTGAACTGGACCCAGTTCTAAAGTCCTGATTAATTCTGTTTCAGGAAAGGATTGCAGAAAATCCCTCCCACTGACTTTATTTCTGAGTCTTTGCTGCATTGGGAGTATTGTCTGAGCTACAAATGAGCACTGACTTTTTAACTAGAGTCCATGTTTAGAAAGAGCAGAAGAGTTTCATTCATAAGGAGTGCGTGCAAATATATGCATGTATTATATAATTGTATTACATTTTCTTAACAAAGGCTGATTTTTCTTTAGAGGAACTGACAACAAAAAATACTGTTGTGACATTGCTTCATGATGTGGGCATCTGTTCAGCTGAAATGAGCTTCCTCTAACTGAACTGGGAAAATAGGTCTATTCTACTAAAATCCCCATAGATGGAAAATATCTTACAGGCTACCATGTGGCCTCCAAAATTTTATGAAAGGATTTGTGGAAGTTAGTCAGGTCAACAGCCCACGTGGGGAAAAATATAGATTTTGGAACTCTGGGAGGCTTGGAATAGAAAAGTTTAGTGTTGGGAAAAACATACACTTGCTTTATCCTTTAAGCTGGTTCAAGAAGCCTCTGCTTACTCCATCTGAAACTCAGAAAACTACTTTCCATATCATATTTGAATTAATATAAGATTGTCAATAAATTCCATAGAACCATGATAGTAACCACATACTGCTATCACCTGGCAAGTCCTTGAAAATCCAGTAAATATGTTAGTTCTTTCAATTAGTGGGCTGAGATTTGCATTATGAAAGTTACTGCTACAGTGAATGTCTTTATTGTCACATCATGAAGAAAGAAAAATTTGCAGGTGAAAGGTTCATGCTAAGACAGCCCTTTGTCATTGCTGAATAATGAAAATAGAATGTAGCCAGTTGTCATCCTTGGATGGTTTCTCCGTTCTAAATCATGTGATCATACTCCTATAGGAAAGAACAAAAGTTTAAGTGTGTAAGTATTTTTTCCATACAGAAGCCCCAAGTCCATCTTTTTTAAAGTTAAATGTTTTGAGGAAACTGGTACACCAAGCAAGTTGGGTATCAATCTGTTGCCCTCCTCTAAATTACAGGGTATGGAAAGAGCCAGTAAGTGTAGCCCATACAAACAGACTGGAGATTATTAGATCAGTACGGAGAGCTTGGTAAAACAGCAGCCAGTCAATACAGAACAACACTGTGCTTGCCCTTGTATCTATTCCCTGAATTACTGAATCAGTAATTAGGTTTTTCTGGACATGATTTTGCTGTTTACATACCTAGGTTTGTTAAACAGTTTTACATTGTATTATAGTTTAAGTAATGGGTCTTGAGACTACTGCAGTAATTTTAAAGGTCCTCAAGAAACATTGTATAGGCACTAATTAAGTTCTGTCAGGCATTTCCTCGTTATTTTTTTAAATCAGAAAGCAAATACATGATACTGTAGAACAGTTCCATTAGATTACTAAAACTTTACAAATCAGAGAAAGTGTCCACTAGAGGGAAGCCTCTACCATGGAAGACAATACTTGCCGAAGGGGAGGAAAAACCTACATTTTATAAAGCAAACTTTCTAGACTAAGAAACTCTGTGTTCAAATAGTAAGTACACAGATCTCTCACCGAAATGCAAACACAATCAAGTAATTTAAAACAGGCAACTTGAACATTTACGCTAGTTCTGAACTGGTATAATTGTGGATTACAGGAAAACTGCTCTGATTTGCACCACTGAAGACTTGACCCATGGGCTCCATGTTCCAAGTGGCTGATAAAGTCTTAAATTAAAACTGAGCACTTGTATTCAGTGACTGATGTGTTATTAAGAAACCTGATTAATACACTTTGGAATGGCTTGACTTCAGTAATTTGGAGCCCATCCTGAATCTATTTTTGTTTGGCACTTTTAAGTCTTAGATAAGACCAGCTGCTTAGCTCATTTGATAAAAAGCTGTTTGGAAAAAAACACACTGCACATCCTGTGGTAAACAGTGCATGTTTACAATTACAATTTAGAAACAATTTCACAATTTTAAGCCTTCATCGTAGGTACTCCTCTAGATTATGTAGCTGTTTTACATAGAAATTGTCATGCTAGGAACCTTCAGACTTTCCTTGGTTGTTCTCTGTCTGGTCTGAATATGAGATTTTTAATATTTTACTGAAACAGAAAAGTTGTCTAAGTCTTGGCCAATATTGGATATTTGTAAGTGTTGTGCTTGAAGAGTCTTCTGCTTTTACAACTCCTCTAATATCCCCAGCATCTAGCACAGACTGATTGATGGCAGAGATTGAAGGAAACACCCCTGTAAAAAGTGACTGAGATTTAAGTTTGAACAGTTCTTGAAAATACCCTGATACCAGTTCTTAAATAGATGAATGACAAATTCCACAGACTTAGACATTCTGATTGCTGACCTGGAGGAAATGTACAGTATTTCTTAACAAAGTCTAGTCTTTCCAGCCATAGCGTAAATGGTGGAGTGACTTTGTGAAAGAAACCTTTATATACCTTTTGCTACGTTTGTCTTGTAGATAGGAAAAATGTTTCTGTCTACTGGACTGTCTATATTAGAAAGCCATTTTGAGAGAGGATCTGGTTAGGACTGGGGCAATAGAGCAGAGGCACAAGGAATCAGGACTTCTGGATTTTATTCACAGCTCTGACACACAGTTTATTTGCTGTACGACTGTGGCCAATTTATTTTCCTGACTGCTCCTGTTGTACCTCTGACCTTCCTACGTGCCTGCTTTTCCCTTGTTGCCTCCTGTAATCAGCTGACCTTAGTTTTCTGAGACTTCTTTCCTGTGGGCTACACAGGTCATTGTTATTTTTGGGAAGGTGCCATTTAAGAAACACTGTTGCTGTCGTTAGCTAGTGGTCAAATTAATGATTTGAGAAAAGATTGTGGTCTATTTACTTGAATGTTAAAATACAGTTGTTATAGTATATGTCAGCGAGCAAACTAAGTTGCTCCGCAACTGCCATAGTGTCCAGCGTGTCTGATCAAGCTCCCACCCCGCAACAGCTGGATGAATTGTTTTACCTAGGGAGCAATGGGTGGTCCAGGAAGCAGTCTGCTCTGCTCTCAGGGAGCTGGACTCATCTTCATGACAGAGACGTTTAATAAAAATATTTGTTAAACAATGGCTTTATCTGAGTGTGTGATCACAGCTGTTTTATTTTAGCAGTGTAACAGCAATAACAATTAAATCCATATTCCTCCTTGGATATTTATTTTCCTGAATTCATTCTTAGTGCGGTGAAAGAATTTGGTGTGAATTGCCGAGTTAAAACAGAACTGCATGTAGTGGATTTCAGATTACTTGTATTACCTTTGTATGATTTTTCTATAACTTGAGACCTTAAAACAGTATAAAAATACATACCACAGAGAGGTCACAACTTAAAATGTTCTAAATTTCTTCCCTCTAGTTTTTTTTTCTAATCACTATCTTTAATTGTTAAAAATTGTCTGTTCTGCAAAGCCACATTTGACTATTAGAAAAGCTAAGTGCCGTCTTCCCATAACAGCATGTAAGAAAAATGTGGATTATGCATTTTGGTTAAATAAAAAAAAATGCTCTTCTAAAATACCATGCAATTACTGCATTCAAGTAAAGATAGCTCATTTCTAAATCTCAGTTTTATAAAACCAGCTATTTCAGTGTTGCCAATGCCTTTTGTTGAGATGCTGTATAATGAAGATGACACTTTTGTATGAACTTGCTGAGAAAGATTTTACTGCTGCTACTTATATTTACTTGTAGGCGATTCCAGTGGTTGGCAGCTGGCAGTGAAAACCACCATTAGTGTGAATTAACTGTGCAGGCTTGCCCACAGTCTAAAATGGAAATTCAGCGATTGTCAGTACTGAAGTTCGTAAGACAGTTCATAAAACAATGGAGGGAACAAAGTGAAAGCTTCTGTTACTGATTCTCAGGCTTTCAATTCTTTCCTCAGATCTCCATCAAAGCACTCCAGTTACTGCCTGTTGAATCTTATGGCATAGATGACTCTTTGGAATCTGTTTACATAATTGAGTGTCTGAATTCCATAGGGGGCCTGCGCCATTCTAAAGTCAGTAAATCCTAGTAAAGATATTCATAATCCTAGAACAGCAGAGCTTGGAAGAGGCCTCAAAAGATCATCTGGTCCAACACTTCATGGGAAAGGGAGCCCAGATGAGATGATGTAGCACCCCTTCCAATCGCATCTTGAAAACCTCCAGTGACAGAGACTCTACCATGTGTGTCCCTGGGGAGGTTGTTCCAGTGAATGATTATTCTCAATGCAAAAAAAAAAAAAAAAAAAAAAAAATCTTGTGTCAAGGTGAAACTTCTCCCTGTGCAACTTGTACCTGTTGCCCCTTGTCTTCTCCATGGGACAGGTTGTGAAGAGGGAGCCTCTGTCTTCTTTGTATCCACCCTTTAAGTATTGGAATACTGTAATGAGATCCTGGCTGGGGAGGTTCTCTTCTCCAGGGAGAAAGCTTAACTCCTTAAGTCTGTCCTCATAGGGCAGGTTCTCCAGCCCTTTGATTATCTTCATGGTCCTCATTGGACCCTCTCCAGTATGTTATACTATGCCTTTTTTTCACTGCTGAAAACTTTGTCTTTTTCTACTTTCAGCACTCATGTTTCATGTCTTCGCTCTCCTTGCAAGTTTTCTCTTATTCAAGTAACAGGAGAAGAATCTTCCTTGTCCTAATATCCTGTCACCTTATTCACTGAACTCGTTTCCAACTGTTTCTTGCATCTCACAAGTAGTACTATAGCTCTTCCGTTGTAAAAGCATAATCTCATTCTCTTCATCAGCTACCTTCTTTCTGTTCTCCCATCACACATCAGCTCTACTTTCAATTTACTGAGTTATCTTCATGAGAAATGTTAGAGATCTCATCTCTTAATTCTGCATTCACAGCAGCTTTTGACCTGGTTGTCTTCCTCCTCTAACACTTGCCCTTGTTTTGCTTTTGAGTTCATTGTCTCCTTCCACTCAGCAATTTCCATTTTCTTCTAACATATTTTATTTCCTCTCACATATTCTTTTATGAGCGAAAGCTATAACACAAAAATAAGCAAGAACTACTTTCAACATAATTCACTTTTATCCCCATTAGAGATAACAAAAAGTCCTTCCTTAGTTGAAATGAATGGATTGTGCCCTTAATGCACATCACACTATGTTTTTATATTTTGATATATTACTGTTATTTAGGTTTTTATTTGGTGCTGCAATGGATGGTGTGAATTATTGTATTGTTGGAATTATTGTATTCAGTTATTTCTACTAGAGTCCTCTGCCACAAAAGCCTTCAGAGATTCAGAGTAGTTTACCACATTTCTCTCCTGCACATATGCCCTAATTGAGGTAATTTCTTTTTCTTCAGTCTTATAAAACCTATATCCCAGACTGGCAGATTTTATATATATTTAATAGGTATATTTTGCCAGCCTGAAAACTAAACATGGCTGGTTTGTGGCACTTGACAGCTGTTACTGAAACAAGACAGGAAGTTGGAAAGATGTTATGCTGGAAGCTTCTTATGTTTAATTTTGGATTACTCTCAAGTAAATCCTTCAGTGTTAATAAAGTAATTTAGATTTCACATGAAACCTCCTTAGGCAAATTTTTTTTAAAGCAGTAATTCTGAAAAAAATTAAGTTGTCAGCACTGATATTTCTGAAACTTATTCATTTGCCCTTTCGAAGATCTTTTGCTAGTGTTTAGAAAGGGTACAAGAAAACAGTTATCATTGTAACAGGTGTCTTCAGCTCTGCTTTCCTTTTGAAGTCATCATTCTAACCTAGTGTTTGTTTAGGTAAAATATATTTAAAGTCTTACAGGTTAAATCTCCTGTCATACAAAGTCATAGATGAAATACTGTTTTATTCTATGCAAACCCATACATTTTACGTAGGGCCCAATCTGGAATGTTTGCTAGAAGCCATCTTATTGAAATCAGATACGTTTTTAAGTGACTTAAGCAAATCAGATATACAACTGCCAGCATTTCTGAAGATACCAGCCTTCCACTGACAGCCAGCTTCTATTCCCGGTTCATCAGGTTTTCAGGCCTAGGTGTTCAACTTACTTGTATGTCACCTCTACTCTGACCCGAATTTGAAAAATGACTGTAATTTCATGACTACACAGAAATTAGTAGGATATATAAAATATTTTTAATGAAACACATTGTTTCACAGTTTCCATATGCTATTATAATGGCTTTGATCTGTGGGAAAAGTAATAAAACCAGAATCTGAATTGTTGAAAATTAATGCAGTTCTGTAGTTAATTTTCATCAACTTTAAGATGTGTATTCAGATAGTTAAACCTATGCCATAGTCTGTTTAAAAAGTAGAATTAATGTTATCTAAATTTTAACCCTTAAATAGTACTAATTTACAAAAAATAATAGTTAAGGCTTGTGCTTGTTTATATCATATTGTTTTGTTTGAAAGAGATTGATACGATTCAAATTTTTCATTTATAAACAGTCTTGTTTCATCTAGAACTGTTTATGCAGTTTTGACATATTGCTGGACTGGCATTGCTCTTACATGCCCCAAGCTCAATGAAATTAATTTCCTATTCATTCTTATAATGACAGTGAGTGTGTTATTGAATAAGAACAAGTTAGGCTTGTTTTCAGCTCTTCTAGAAGCACCTTGGCTCAGAGCAGAAAGCTTGTACGTCATTAAAAAGATCTTCCAAGCCTATTAATAAGGAAGAGCCATGCAAGTTTTTATGGCACAGTGGACACAGCAACTTGATTTTCACTCTTTTCAGCCATTCACAATAGTTTGTTATAATGAAGCTAAAACCCACAGTTGAATATTAATGAAGGCAAACAGCATACATTCTTCACTCCTTAACTAGTCTTTTCCACATTTCATTTGACTGTATGCCAAAACTGACATAAAACTAATAACTAAGAAGAAGCCATCTTATGTAACATTGTGTGATGTCCTCATGTGACATGGCAACTTACTTTTCTTTTTGCTTTGTTGCTGTTAACATGCATTTCAGAAAGTGCCATTCAGCACTGACTGAAAAAAAGATGACTTTGTAGAAGGTATGATGCAGCGGTAATCAAGAGAAACCAGAATGTGAGGCTGTGGGATCAGATGCTGGCTGAAGATCATTCAGTCTAGCCACAAATCTAAAAATGCACCACTGCATGGTAAAGCTGGAAAATCTTTAACATCTTGGCTTTTACTAACAGAAAAGAAGAAAGTTAAACTCATGGGAGACAGCTGTGATAATTCTGGTCATTTCCAGACATGTTAAATTTTCATTATAGCAATTATTCTTTTAATTATATTCTTAAACAGCTTCCATTTTAAAACATCATCCACCATGACTGGCTTTTCAAAAATTCATTTTAGTCAGTAGGGGTACAATTTAGGAAAGCGCAAAAGTCTGCATTAAGGACTATCCCTATTGAAGGCAATAGCTAAAGCCATTCTTCAGGCATGTACTAAGGCTTTAGTGTGGCTTCAGTCATGGAACTAAAGAAGTTAAAATGATTCAGGCATATAGTAAACTGGAATGGGAAAAAATCTCACATGCAGCTTTGCAGCCTCTCATCTAAGAGAATGTCTGTGACAGCTGCACTGTGGAGCACCAGAAGGGAGGGTTGTCTAGGTGTCATAGGTAGAAACTGAAACACCAAGATCTTCACATTTTCAGTTCAAAAAATTCCACAAAGACACTGTCAGTAAGAGGCTGTAATACAACGTTTTTGCATGGATAATATGGTGCATGTAGTGTGTCCACCCAGGAAAAACAAGACAAGATATTAAAAGAAAAATAAGGTTTGGACAGCTAGGGGGTATAACAGTACTCTCACAGTTCAGTTTTGATGCAGTTTAGCAGTGACCCTGTTAGAAACAGGCTACATACGACCTCTTGGAGAGTCTTTATACTGTGTATCCCTGCTTCTGAGGGCTCTTGCTAGCTCAGACCCAGAGTACAGAAATGTAAAAGAAATCCTTTTCCATTTGTTGTATTGCCAGCCCAGAGACACAGCCATATAGGAAAAATGTCTAAGGACCGAAATCATTTCAGCTGGGGGCTGGGAGGTAGGCAGGTGTCTGGTGGCTCCTGTGACTTATCAGAACAGTGCAAACTTCAAAATTGAAATGGGCCTATAAATGAAATTTTGCATGTAGCACCTTCTGAGAAATGTGAGATAATACATGCAAAAGATAATTTCAAAAAGATATCTAAGGAACAGGAGTGAAAAAAGAATATCCAACAAATAATTTATATGGTGAACAATTTTTCTGTTGGTTCTAAATTTAACTTGTTACATTGTATGACATTAATTTTTTATTCCTTTCCCACAGTTTTCTTCAGTGTTGATTCGAAGGTAATAAACGGGTTTCCTTTCTTTTTGAATCATATGTTTGGTTCTCAGGTTTTGTGCATAGATACTAATTTGTGTACTCATTGAACACCTCTGGTCACTGCCTTATTGCTATCCAAATAGAAGACTGAGTTCTACAGATTGTCTCTGACAGACCTGTACTGTAGTACAGGGACTGACATAATCCCTTTTAGTCATAGTTAGTGATAACTTTGGGCCACATTCTAGTATTTGTTTAACTGACACTACAGATAGCTACAGTTTTCTTAATAGGTTTACTCATTGAATAAGGGGTTAGTCTGCCTGTGTAACAACAATGTGTATATGCGGAGTATTTGGTCTTACAAGATAGATTGAAAATCCTATCTGAGGAGCAGTCTGTGACTGCACATGTTGAGGTGTTACCATGTTAGATATGTGCCAAAGGCAGATAAAGTTCTTGTTTCAAAAGCAAAAGGAAGCAAGAGGTTTTTGATCAACTTTGAAATGTTTGCTTTTTCCTATGGGCTCAGCTAGCTCAGCTTTTCAGCATACAGTGAAATTTCTGTTCCTTTCCTGGTTTGTTCAGTAACTTCTCTATATACCTAGACTGCATCCTCTGCATTGCTCAAGGTGCAGACACTAATTTAGAACCAACATCATATTGTCAGCCAGGAAGTCAATGTCTTATTTTCTTTCCTCTTGTACAACTTCAGAAAGTACAGCAAAAAGGAAATAAAATCAAATCAAAATGAGTAATTGCCAGCTTGCTAATACCCAGTATGAACAGATACAGAAAAGAGTGATTAAATCTAGGGAGGCTAGGCTGATGGCTCTTGAGTCAACTGATACAAGACTGACATTTCTAAATGTATCTTCTCATGTGCACTGTGGAAGTTTGGCCTACCAATTCAAGGTTAAGTTCATAAAGATATGTGTGTGCCAGGCTCTCTTATTTCCTATGACTACCTCTGAATTTTTTGTCTTTATTCATTTTATGGGAAGCCTCTTTTCCTCCTACTCAGATGACAGTGAACTCCTCAGGATGGGGACTGGTTTTGGCTTGTCAGTAGATGATCTTAATGTAAGGTGATCTTACATTGTAATGCAAACAACTAATGACAAGAGTACTACACTGGATGCAACTCAAGAGCAAGAAACTAATTGTCAAAGTATCAGGAAAAGATATGGAAGCTCCTTTGTGCATATACTAATTTTTTCTTGTTTGCAATGCTTAGGGAATAAGAAAATTAAGCAATATAAATCAAGTAGTATTTTATAGTGGTATAACTGTGAATGCAGTTAATTAACACAGGGAAAAAATATTCTAAAAAGAATGTTGGACATTCTGGTTAAATAGATGATAATGCCTTTGCTGGCTGCATGACAATCCCCAGCACAAGTTGTCTAGTATGTAGATTCCACCACAGAGTGACTCGTTGCCATAATTCATGTAACACAATACAATTTTATCATTCTTCCAATAAAACTAACTTCAGACTGGGCTTGTAGCAGAGCATTTATGCTGGCCTCTATGCCCCAAAGGTCGTTGTATTGTCTGCATGAAATGTTCGAGTCATATTTGAAAGAAGAGTAATGGGATAAAAATGTCTTCGTTGGAAGTGTTTGCTTCCCTGGAGTGCAGAAGCTCTCAAGTACTTAACCATAGTTCTGTAGCAGATGGTGAGCAGCCAAGCCACTATAATGGGATGACAATCTCTAATGTCAACATCGGCTTCAGGGATGAAAAACAGTTTTTTTGGAGAGAGGTCTCACTTTCATCTGCAGCATAACAGTAAGTGTTCAGCAGCATTTTAACTAAATGGTTTTATTTTCTACAGCAAATAAAGTGTGTATTTAGGATAGTAAGAATTATAATCGTTATGCATAAAATCTGGTTCTGCTGGTATCAGTGACAAGACTACTTGATTTCAATGAATCAAGATTTCACCAGTCCATTTAAATGTCAAATCACAATAGCAGGCATTTGTGCTTTGAGCAGTATCAATAGCATTCTGGATATTCAGTGTATTAGCACCGACAGCATCCAAATTAGGTGTTACTGTGAATGACTGTGTATCAGCATCCACTGTATGGTTATCCTTGTGCTGAATGACTCAGTTTTAAAGTGGGTCATAGCAGTTCTATGAGACGAATCATTCTTCAGCCTGAATCTGTGGAGATAGTATGGGAACAGCATCCGTTTCCCCCCAGAATAAACAATGCTAGAGGAGACAAGCTTATGCTGAGTCTTCATTCTACCACTTAGAGAAGAAACACGAAGTGGAATTCATACAAAAACATCACTAAAGCAGAGCCAGACTCAACTGCAAGTTGGTTTTGCTCCCTGCCAACCCAAACAGGGAGCACCGTAGTCACTTTAACACGGAGTTCACTCTCAGCTTGCTGAGTCAGCTGAGAGCAGGGCATCCACAGTCCTCTCTGGCGGTACAGCACACTGGGTCTTCAGCTGTAAGAACAGTGTACATTGTGTAGAAGTGTTTTCTGAGCACTTCAGCTCTGCAGATAACAGAATGTACCTGCTATCCTGCTTAGACAGGGCATGTGATGCCTGTAACTGTGTCCTCCCACTGGGAAAATATTCTGTCACGACTGACTACTATTCTGCTTTTTGCCTATCAGCTGGAGTTGCTGTTTTCAGGCTATGATAAAATGCTTTATTCTAGTTTTGCAGCAGAAATACGTATATTCCCACATCCTATCACACACACACACATGCACACAGAACACTGCTGCCTCTTTAGTTTAAGTCAGGGAATGAAGTATTCTAATATCAACATGCTCATAGGAGCCAAAAAGTTATTATCAGTAATAAGAAGATAATGTTCTCTGTGCAAAGTTTATTTTAACCAGAAAGATCACACCTCATCTTAGTTTCTGAGGTGGTGGGAAAAGAAATTATGGTTGCTGGATGAAATCTGAAATGGTTTCACTGTGAAATAGCTGGAAGTCACAGGACTGGAATGATAGGAGCAGAAGAGCAGAGGCCATTCTGGTTTGGCATGAAAGAGAGAGAGAGATGAGGGGCATGGAAAACATAAAGATGTCTGAATAAACAAAGGGCTAGACCTCAGCTGGAGTAAATCTGAGAAGATGCAATGAATTCATTAAAATGTAGTGTGGTTTACTCTAGGCCTGCAGACTTTCCAGGGTTTGATCTAAATCATACAGCGATTCTTTCAAAGTTTATCCCATCACTAATTATTTGGTGTATCTAAAGGTCTGACATTCACTTTGTGAGGCTTCTGAAGAACTGATTTTACCAAGAAACCACAGGATTCAGGGTAATATTTTTTAGAGTGTTCGTGTCAGTGGTGTTTTTTTCTCTTCGAGGTTTGCTTTGTTCCACAGCTGTGGTTTTATTGGGAAAAGTCTTCACATAGCATCTGGTTTTTCATTGCCTGTTCCTATGATGATTGCTTGAAAAAAGCATAGCATTTCCAAGTTGCAAGTGAAAAGTGTGTGCCCTGTCAGGAACATTCCCCTACCCTTCTTAGAGTGCAGGAATGCTCCCCAGATCCTGCTCAGAGCTCTGATTTTATAAATAGTGGCCAAAGTACAAAAGGCCAAACCTAAACAAACCTGAACAGAAGTCTAAAAGCTATAAACCCAAGCAGTCTATAAGTTAAATGATAAGATTCCACAAGATGAAGAATTCAGGAATAACAAGCATGTAAGTTCACTTGGTAGCATGTTGGAAATGTGCCACCTCCTGCAACTGGTAATCAAATCCACGTGAACTAGTGGTTTATGACTTAAGTAATGTGAAATATTTTCCATCTACTGTATTAGAAGCTAGATTAGAGAAATCAAAAAGACAGGTTTAACTACTCATGAAAATAAGAAGATAAAGTTGTGTTTTCACAGACATTTCCTTTGCAGTAAATCAATGTTTGGCCCCTTTTAGTGTGCTCTTCAGTTATGAGGGAGGAGGTTACCTTTCATTTATCAGAGGCACCACGATATTTCTGCTCTTGGAAATGTTGATGTGAACTAGACGTGTCTCAAACGGAGTCTAATTTCTCATTACATTTCTAACCTTCCAGCCTTTGCTGATTCCAAAATGAGGAATTTTGAAATGTTAGTTCAAAAGCAAAATGCATCCTTTCAACAGTCTTCTCTGTTTAGTCAGATAAGATCTGTGCAATTTTAATGGAAGCCTTCCAAATAGTTGGTGACCCACTGATTTTTATTCTTTTTTTCAGTTGGCAACTGACATAAATAAACCCAGGTCTGGACCCAAATGCATGTTTTCCTGAGACTTCATTTTTTTCTTTTTTTTTTTCTAAATTTTTGCTTGGCAAGAGATAAAAACGTGTCTGTAGAGGAGTACATTTTATGGCTTAACTTTATCATCATGGGAAACTAGATGAAGTGCCCCTAACGTAGCATAGATGAGATGCTGAGCACAACTCATTCATAAAAGTTGCAAGTCTCCAAAAGAGGACTGTAGTGATTTCTAAAAATTCATAGCTCTTTCAAGTCTATTAATTACTCCTCTGAATGAATGCAATTGTTAGCACAGTATATTGTTTGCTGTATTCAGGAACAGAATTGAAGCAATATTAAAACCTCTCATCATGATAGCAAAATTTAACGAGGTGAGGCTGTGAGCTCCAAACCATGTCAAACTCTAAGAATTGGAAACTTCCCGTGGTTATCTTAGATAACCATAAGAAAGCATGCGGAATCATGTGTATAATTTTGTGGTAACAATGTTTTATTACTGTTTTTTTGCTTGTAACTAGCACATTTTACTTAGCTGTTTATGCAAATAGTTTGATTTAAGTAAAACCTTTAATTATATTCAAGTCTGACTTAGGTTTAATTGCCCCACAGATACAGATGTTAGTTTTCTCATGAACTGAATAAAAATATTAAATGGCATGCCTTGAATAAGATAGAAGCACAGGGTAGAAGCTTGCTCAGGATCCTTTAAAATAGCTGCACTTTTACATAATGATGGGCGAAAACATTATTTCCAATGTGTAAAGAACTGACTGCAAAATGTATTCTTTTGGAAACGTGAGGGAAATAATAAAAAATTTCCTCATGCAAATTTTCCAACTAAGGAAAAATAGTAACACACCACAAGCTGTTTTAAAGGTTGTTGCTTGGTGTTTAATTAGACTTAGAAGGCTCAGTAGGGGGAGAAGAGATGGGGCAAGTTGCTTGAAAACAGTAACTCCAGAACTGAGGTAGTATTTTAATTGAGCAAAAGATCTGTAACATGTAGCCTGTTTTGGCATTATATGGGTCAGTAACTATCAGCTGTCATTGGAAAGGGACATGATACAAAGGATGATGTAATACAAAGTAAATGTGTGTAAGTTACTTTCTAGTAAAAAACCTACTTCAAAGCAAACCTCATAGAAATGAAAATCTGCCATGCCAAGTGCTCAATCCAAACCCAAACTGTTGTTTCACTTTGTTGGGTTCTGGAAACATATTTCCCAACCATTAATTTATATCATTAAGTGCAGAATACTGTATAAAAACAGTACACAAACTTGTACTGCTTAGCTGAGACATGGTATCACTTTCCCCTGCAATTTTTATTTTAATTTCATGGGTTTTTTCATCGTTTTCTAGAAGAATGCTGCTCAGCATTGGGGGAAGCATCAGAGGAATAGCATAAATCAAGACTGTCCCTATAGTCCTTTAATTCCAAACATCAGGATTAAAAATAATAATAATTAAAAAAAAAGAAGAAAAGTAAGCTCCTTATTTGTGTGGTGGTGTGGTGGGCCAGACCAAAAGCCCACCAGGCTTCATTTGCACTTGTCTCTACAGAGCTAAATTTCTTGCTTTTACTTCTTTATAATATAGTAGTCCAAGGGTGTTCACTTAATTTCTGAACTATTGTGCTGGGAGGGGTCAGCCAGGTAGCATCTCTTCCCAGGCCTGCGCACCATCTCAGTGAACTCGAAATGATGTCAGCATCTTCAGGAACTAGAGACCCAGAAATACCAAGTTTAGCAAACCTGTCAGCTGTGCTCTGGTCTAAGCCTTTAAATGTCTGTCCTGTGCTTTTAACCTCCTTAGTCTCTCAATGAACTTTTTCTTTCCTTCTTACAAAGTCTCTTCAGCTCATAGTGAAAGGATTACAGATATAATCAAGAATTTTCACTTCTAAATGGTTTTTTGCTCATTGTTTGAAAGAAATACAGCAACAACTGAAAGATAATAGTTTCTGGTAGATACTGCAAAAACTATTTTATATTCAGGGACTTTCTGAGTCAGAGGATCATCTTTGTGTTTAAAAGTCTTTATTAGATGTTTCTTCAATGAATTTTTTCAATCGGTTGCAAGCCTTTGTGATCTTCCAGCATCCACAACATCCTGTGACAATAAATTCCATGAGGCAGTGTTAGTCTGATGACTGTGGTGCTATTGTGTTTCTACAATGCATGGAAATTAACAGCTCTGTTATATTTTCCTGCCTGTATCTTAATGTAGGAAATCACTCAGATATTGCTCAAAGCACTAAACTAGGTTCTTGACTGATACAAATTGAAATCAATGAAACCGGGATAATTTATGAAATAGTATGATGTTATTGCTGTGCAAGAGCAGTCTTGAGTTTGAGACTGAGCTCAAGTTTTTCCATCTGTCCACACAATTTACCTACAGAAATTCCTATTAGATTGACATTGTGAGGACCCTTCTGGTATTCCTAGGAGGAAATAATTGGGCGAGTCCTCTACTGTGGAGAGTGCTGACCTGCTCTCAGGACTGTGCCTTGTCTGGTGATTTAATCTATCCTGTCTGACTTTGCAGTGCTTTCAAATGGCAAATATACAGGACATAAGGTGACATAAAAGACCTTCTTGAAGTTCTTAAATTCTTAAAAAGACCCCAGAATTTTTCAGCCTAAGACATATGACATCTGTAGAAAGTCTGCATTCTGGTTGATTGACAGTAGGAAAAAAAACATGTGAAGCTGAATCCTGGGAGCACTTCAGGCTATCGTATTCTTGGTATCTCTAAGATCTTGTAGGTAAGTATAGAAATGCATTGCATTGCACAGAACTCCTCCTTTCTACTCTCCTTTCTTTAGGATGGAGCTTTCATTGCATCCTCATTACATACATTTACAATCTAACTTTATGTGCAGGCATCTCAAAGCCTTGAGTAGGTACTTTGTCAAGGCAGATTTTTTGAGAAGCTTCTGGAGGACTCTCTTAGGAAGAACTTAACCATGAGAGCACTGCAGATAGCCTTTCTAAATGGAGTTAGAAATGGGAAAAGTATATAAGAGTGGGCATCTTTTGAACAGCCCATGCTTAAAGGATTTCATGCAGGACTGCATAATTTACACATACCTCTCTGCCAGTAGTACTTTGGCTGCAGCAGCAACATGCTTAATGCTGGCTAACTGCCCGAGGGTGTAGCCTGCTTTCTGGGCAAATCTTGTAGTGTGCAACGAGGTCTTGAAGCAGCTATTGGTGTGGATCTTAGCTGGCTGAAAACTTATCACAGCATGTACCTTTTAGCCTGGAAGTTTTGTCTTCTATCTTGCAGAAAATGAGCACATGCATCCTATGATTCTTTCTTTCTCCCAGTTTTAATTGCTTTTAATTCTGAATATCAGATCATTTTCCCCCCTTATTTTCTCAGCAGACAATTATTCATGGAAAAAAAATGTTCCTGGTGTCTGGCTGTGGGGTGGATCATATTTCAAATACAAAGGATGACCTAGTTTCAATATGTGATGTGGCAGTTTTTCTCAACTCTGACTGTATTTCAGTAGCACTTTAGCACCCTCACCTAACTTTTGCCCGCAAACTGTTTCCCACTACACAAGTGTTCATTTTCAGTATAAAAATATCCCTTAAAAAATGACAGATTACCCACGTTACTGCTTTTTAATGAAACAGACTCTCTAACGTAAAATAATCAGTGTGGTTTTCGGTTTGGCTCAGAGGTAGCTTACAATAAAATATTGAGTAGTAAAATGGTAGGTCAGAGTAAATGCTAAAGTAATACCAAATTGTGCATGCCTATCACATTTTATTCCTGTACTTGAAGGGTTGCTCTGTTTTTACTTATAGCAGGGCCTGTTTACCCCATTGGAAAATGTCCATTCTAGGTTCTATCTGTGCTGACTTTCAGAGAACTGAAATTAAAGCTTGGCTTTCATTTGTGATTGTAACTTGTAGTTTTAATTAAACGTGGGCAGCTTATATGTTCAACTCCAGACACATTTGGTAATGCTTCCTGTGGCAGACAGGATGGAGGCTGGCATACCATTTTGCATGCCCTCACTCACAGAGTGCTCAGTGGCAGTCCTTTCAGACAACGTGTAAATGATGGAATGCCAGTTGTTTCTTACTTGTGCATATGAATGTTAGCTACAGGGATTTCAAGCAGTTTATCTCTCTTGAACAATCAATATATTCTTCTAGAATCCACCAAAATGCTGATGTAGGAGATGCAGTTACAGAGCTTGTTATGCAGGCCCTAGAAAGTCCTGGCCAATTGTCTAAACTGTTTCTGTCTTGAAAATCTATTTCCCTTCTTCAAAAAGGGCTAGGTCAGTAGTTTCATGTTCAGTCCTCAAAAGCACTGAGTACTTTCAGATACTATCTAGGATTGCTTCTATTCTTTATCTGCATACTAATGCTGTTCAAACTGCTCAGAAATATGCAAGACCAAGTCTTAAATTACAGCCTCCTGTCATCAACTAATACCTGCTGGCAATGTCTTCAGAATGAGTGTACATCTTCTGAGGACAGCACCAGGTCTATGTACTTCTTAAGGTTTTCATAAGCCCTTGATTTTTCACTTGATTGCTATCACTGTTGGAAGTGTCTCCCTTTTGGAGCAACAAGAAGGTATGTCTCTCTCATTTCACAAAGCCATTAACAGGGAATTTTCTGTTACTGCTAATATTTTTAATTCTTCTATACTTCACTGACCTGGCCTAGATTAGTTGTAACAATAATGAGAAGCATATTTTGAAGATTACCATCCAGGTGGCAGAATAATTTTTTGTTTATTGTAGCTGATAAGTCAGCTATTATTTAATTTACACAACAGCTGCAAAAGTAATTACTTGGATATATTGCATGGTTATATCTAATGAAGGTGGATTTCTAATGACAGCTGCATTCTGAAGTTGTTACTCATAAAGCAATAGCCAAAGCTTTGAAAACTTAGGACAACTTTAGAGGAACCATCTTGTGAAAGTTGTCTTAAAGCGTAAATACTGTTCAAAATCATTCAATGGGAAAGACTAATTTTTTGCTGCTTCTTCAGATATATGTGCATTATTAAGTGGCAGAAGGACAAAAATTAGGTTAAATTATTGTCCATATGAGGACTAATATATTATGCACATTGCTGAATGATGTAAATGCAAGAAAAATAGTACAATTTCATTTATTCAGATGGGAAGAAAGCAAAATAGTTGGAGGAAAGTATTTGCACTATAACAAAGGAGCTAAAATATGGATACTTGGTAATTTGTAGAACAGTTCTCAAGTTGTCAAAAGATATGGGGCATGGCCTCAAATACTCATAAGCATTTTGTATCCTTGCTTCAAACCAATGGACGCACAAGCTGTCTTGTTAGTTCTTGCTCTGATGTTCAGTAACATTATATCACAGTAAAATATAAGACTTTTGTGTCTTGCTGAGAATCACACAGATGGAAAGGATGGCTGAATAGAACACTGTATGCATTCCGAACTCAGTTCCTGGAGGGATGATTACAGTATCAAGGGGGTGGAAAAGAATTGGGTTGGGGAAGTTGTCTTGGGGAATTAGGATAAGGAAATACCTCTGGCAAGTGGAGGAAGGGAAGGTGAATGTAGACTTGAGCTGCAAATCACAGAATCACAGTACGGTCAGGGTTGGAGGAGATCTCTGGAGATCATCTAGTCCAACCCCTGCTAGAGCACATTCTCCTAGAGCAGGTTGCACAAAATCATGGACAAGTGGGTTTTGAATGTCTCCAGAGAAGGAGACCCCACAGCCTCTCTGGGCAGCCTGTCCCAGGGCCCTATCACCCTCAGAGTAAAGAAGTTCTTCCTCATATTCAGCTGGAAATTCCCGTGGTGCAGTTTGTGCCCATTGCCCCTTGTCCTGTTGCTGGGCACTACTGAAAAGAATCTGGCCTCATCCTCATTGTCACTTGCCCTTAATATATTTCTAGATATTGCTGAAATCCTGTCTCTGTCTTCTCCAGGCTAAACAGGTCCAGCTCTCTCAGCCTTTCCTCATAAGAGAGATGCTTCGATCCCCTAATCATCTTCGTAACCCTCTGCTGGACCCTCTCCAATATTTCCCCATCTCTCTAGAATTGACTAGACCATTTGGGCAAAGTGGGAGAGGTGATAATAAGAAATAAAAGGACATAGTTAGGTAGATCTGGTATATATTTATTTTGTTGGAACATCAGAACTTGAGGCCTTTCATCTCTTATCCCTCTTTTTTTTTTCCTATAAGTAAATAACTCATAGACTGCAAAACACTGCAAACTAGCTACCTTCACTGCATACCTGCAAAATCTTTCCCTTGACTTCAGTAGGAGCAGAATTATCAGTGCATATTTAGTCTATAAGTGCTGCAGAGCTATGATGATTTAAATATTTTTATGTCCAGGATGACTGGCATTGAGCCATTCCATCCTGTTCTGTGTTCATTGTATATGTACAGGTTGGATGATTAACTGGACTGTCATCTGCTTTTCAGACTTTAATTGGAACTGTCTTACCACCAAATGCATGTATTTTTCTTTTAGAACGTTATCATCTGCCTTATGGCATTTCTATGTTTGAGACCTTCTTACTTTTTAACAATTTATAATAAATTTGGTTCTGTCACCATAAAAAGTATGGTTTCATATGATGTAGCATGATGTCCTAAATAGCACTTACATCAGCAACGATGCAGACCTCTAGCCATTCTGATTGTCAGCATCAGTCTCCATAGGGACTCCAAAGTAGGTAATTTTTGTGCAGCTCGTATTGGCCTAGCAATGCATCACATGGAGAATTAGAGTAGAAGCAGTGTTTTCCAGTCTTCATGCTTTAAGGCAAACCGAGACTGAAACTGAGATTTGAATTGCATTTCTGATAATTTCTATCAAAGGAAAGAAGTGATTGTTCATTGCTGTCAGTTTTGACAGCTTTTTCTTACTGCAGTAATTTTGAATCCAAACTCTTATTTGGACTTTTAAAGTCCAAGTTTCATAAGAAATGTGTTCCCAGGCTTGTCAGCAAATGTCAGGTTGACCTACAGTTTTACTTTTCTGAATGTCTTCAGTGCTGCTTTTTTCCTCAGTAATGATCACAACTGCATAGTAATGAACTATTTCTTTATTCCGTGGAATATGGAACAACTTGGACTAGAATGGGGATACATTTTACAATGGACAGCAAAACCAGAGCACAACACAACAAGCAGTAATCCTTGCCTAAGTTCGTCTCTGCATTTTATGAAGGATGACTTGGATGGCTATGCAGTTTGATAGATAGGAGACCGAGTTAGGATACCAAGATATATGTTCTTGTTTCAGCTCAACCCTTGATTGTCTATATGACTTCAGGCAGGACTATTTATTCTGGTTCTTTAAGGTCCTTTAGGACTAAATGAGGTAGGAAAAAGCCAGATGACAAATATTCTCTTCTGTCAAGCGCTAAGGGCAAATTGTGCCTGACAAATTTGGTGGCCTTTTATGACAGGGTTTCAGTATTGGTAGATGAGGGTAAAGCAACAGATGTCATCTGCCTGGACTTGTGCAAAGCATTTGACACTGTCCTGCATGACAACCTTGTTTCTAAACTGGAGAGACATGGATTTGATGTATGGACCACATAGTGGATAAGGAATTGTCTGGATGGTCACACTCAAAAGAGTTGCAGTCAGTGGCTCAATGTCCAAGCGGAGATCGGTGGCAAGTGGCACTCCTGAGGGGTCCGAACTGGACTGGCACTGTTTTAACATCTTTGTTGGTTACATGGAAAGTGGGATCAAGGGCAACCTCAACAAGTTTGCCAATGACACCAAGCTGTGCCATGCAGTCAACACACCGTGAGGGTGGTGAGGTGCTGGCTCAGGCTGCCCACAGCAGCTGTGGATGCCCCATCACTGGCAGTGCTCAAGGCCAGGCTGGATGGGGCTTGAAGAAACCTGGGCTGGTGGCAGGGCAGGGGGGTGGGACTAGATGGTCTTTAAGGTCCCTTCCAACCCAAACGATTCTATAATTCATTGTATGGTTCTGTGATTCATTCTATGATTCATTTTGATACAGTGATGTCAGTGAGAGGGTTACATAGTTAAACAAGCAACATTTGACTCTAAATGATGCCAACTAATAGTACAGATTTGTGTAAGAGCTGTTGAAAAAAACCTCCTCATAGGTTTATTATGCTGTGAATTCACGTTTATATTACTTGACTTGAGCCAATGCTTACACAAAGTCGAATAAATTTAATGGAGCAGCTTCCAGTTGGGGCCATTGGGCATTTCTAGATTCCAAATAATGGAGAGGAATTCAGTGGCTTAAGTGAGCTTTGAGTGTGCAAAATGTATACCTTGAAACCTATATTGACATCAGGTTTATTTCACCACATTTGATGTAAGCATCTTTTCTTGCAAATTATAGACAGCAAATTCTCTTTCTTAGTCAGAAACTTAAGAAACTTCTGACTCCAAGTTCCTTTTTCTTGCAACAGCAAAGTGTTGTGTGAGAAAACTACAGCGCACATTTTGTGAGGTGAATAGCGTAAATTCAACATGAATGATTATACAGTTGTTCTGTAGAGAACATTTTCTGTGGATTCAGCCTAATGAAACATATGCTTCCTATTATATCAAATACATTTTTTACAATAACCATTTCAACATTATGAAATCGTTAGATGTTTGCTCTATAATTTATATCCTTCTTCAAATGTCACCTCCTAAAACTCATAATCATTTTATGAAAAAATACTTCAGCTCTTATAACAATTATTGCACTCAGAAAACAAAGGAAAGTCAGTCATATGTATTCCATCCCAAACTGTGTTTGACCTCATTCAGACCTAATAGGATATTTTTTATAAGATTTAAAAAAATTTAATAATATTGATCTAGCACTCAATTCCATTATTCTTCCTTAATTATCTTCTGCAGTTGCTCTGTCTGTGTCTGCTATTCTGGCTTTCTCATCCTGTAAAATACTCTAGGAGCCTATTATGCAGAAGAGGAATGAAGCATGTGAAGACTGAAGTACACTCTGGCTTTGTTTTTCTGTACAGTGCTTTACCAGTGTCTTATGCAGAGCAGGAGTGAAGCAGATGATGGAGTAGTGTGTGAAACCCTGAACTTTTTGTCTTGCTTTTAGAAAGAAAAATACAGAGGTAGAGTGTACTTTAGGAATTATAAGTTTCTCTTTGCTGGAATGCGTCGTCCAGATTTCAGATAGGAGGTCCAGGAGTACACATTTTGGATAATTTTTCCTCTCTTCTTTTATTTCTTTAGTCTTGTAGGCCTTAGTTCTCATTTTCCTCAAATGGCAATGGGTCAGGACTTCAAAATTTCCTGTCTACTTTGATTTTTGTGTTCATTGCGGTTGACTGCCAAACAGTTGTGAAGAGGGAGATATTTTTAATGAATTTCATTTAATGAAAATAAAATCAGTGATATTTTGTTAGTTATGTCACTTTTTTACTCTGGTTTGCCCCCTTTTTCTGGTACCTTAAAAAGCTAAAATACTCTCTCAACTGTTAATCATCTATCTTTCATTTACTTTCTTACTATATCAGACTAGAAATATGTACATAGTCTTTGAAAAAGACAAATTACTGAAACTAATTGCTGCATTGTGGGTGTGCATTGCCTCTATAAGATGATGAGAAAAAAACAGAAGTAGTTATGTCATGTAAAACAGTTGTGACATACTTTCAGAGTGTATTAGGGGAGAGGAAAGGAACAAGATCTGTCTCTTGTTAAGCAATACTTTTCTTTACAAGCAAACTGATTATGATGAATCTTCTTATGCAGTTTGTTAGTATTCCTTATGTCAGAGTCTAGTTCTAACTTTGGAGAACAAAAGAATATACTTCTGATTTCCTTGAGATCCTTCTGATTTCCTTGAAGCAGATGAATGCATAAAGTATGACTGAAAATGGGGATGCAGGGCAAAAGGCATTAGCAGCACACCATAGGTGGACAAGCAAACTGAGACAGACAGTAAATTAAAGCCCCTTTTGAATAGAGAAATCTCACCAATTTAAACAATAGCTGTAGGCCTGTTTGGCAACACTTAACCAGTGAAGTAGGTAAAGAAATAACTTAGTTTGCTAATAGATAGTTCAGTGGGACTGTTCACATAATGCAGACTACTCACCTGAGCAAAAACTTGAGGATAAGGTACATTAATTTTTTCTTTGCCAAATAACAGAAGTAGAAGCTTATCTGATACGAATTTTAAGCAAGTTTGCTGTTGCTATCCAGGCTTCTCTACACTTGTCTATACTCAGTGGCTGCAACTGTAATGCACTTAGTATTGAGTACAGCATTAAAACAGCCTCACACTAAAAAATGTTACTTGTTTACGGTTAATCGTCAATTCTTCTTTTACTCTACCCTGACACATTCACCATGTATTTGTGCAGGCAGATGAGTCTAACATTTTCATTTAGACTAGGAGACTATGTCCAAATGGGGACAGCTACAGATATTTTAAGATGTAGATGGTAAATTTTTTTTGAGTGTGCCTGTGCTCAATTTTAATTACACATTCAATCTGCTTACATGCATTTGAAAATCACATTTGGTTTCCACTTGTCTCCCTAAGTGTCTAACCACTGTTGAAAATTGTCTGCAGGACATATTTGAAAATGAGACATAGAATATGTATGGATGTTCACAACCAATCGAGTTACCAAAATTTAATGAATTTTTAAGCTGAAGTGATTTAAGCTATCAAGTCTTACTTTACCACTGGGGATGACTAGGAGTACACACAGACTGTTGGTGAAGTTCAGTTGATGAGCAGAGGCTTATTCCAAGTACTTGCACTCATCAGTGCACACCACAAAATTGGTATTTCAGGCTCATGTACATGCTGTGACAGAGCTATATCTAAAACACAACATTTTTTTCACCACTGCAATTGCAACCAAACGATGAGAAAATGGAAAAAACCCCAACCCCTCCCACTTTTGGTCTTCAAAGCTGAACAAATAGACCGAACCCCTGAACTATGAGCTTTATTGGCTAAAAGACGCTATCACAGCAGTCAAGCCTTTTTCAGTTTGCTATGCATGAAAATTTTAGTATGGGATCTTACCCAGTTTCCACATTCATAAATATTGATTGACTAACAAAGAAATTTAATTTCCAGATACCTTGTTATGATAATATTTGGAATATAATCACTTCAATAGTTTTCCTGCCTAGGGCAAATGTAAACCCTGGCTGTCCTACACCTTTTCTAGATATGACATGTGATGTTAAGATGTATTCCAGATTTTCAGTCTTCAAGGGCCAAAACATTACAAAGCCCATATATATTTCCTTTTCTTTTCTGTTTTTAATTCCCCAACTTCAAAGCACTTTTTAGCTTTTTTTTATTTACTTTGCAAAATCTGTGTAGATTGGTACTGCCTAGACACTTCAGTTCTAATGTGGAGACACTGATGTGTAAATGTAAGTGACATGCTATTAGGGACACAGTGATATTTAGTGGCTTGGTGAGAACATAAATGTAGGAAGAGTGAGCCAAAGGATTTTCCTGAATGAACTACCTGTATCTGTCAATACCAACAGTGACAACGTATCATTCTCTTTGTAACTTTTTCAATGTTTTGTTTTGATTTTTTTTAAACCAGTTACCCCATTTGCCCACAGCCCCTATAGGAAAGCTCTTGACTAATTAATCAATAATATTATCACTAAAGGTTCAGCTTTCAGGCAGCGTATGTTCTCACAATGGGCATTAGCAGGCGTTAAGTAACAGCTGTCTTCTTGATTCTTAGACTAAATCTGCTCTCCCTAGGCTTAGTGATGCTCAGAACAGGTGAAAAGTGTTGTGCCAGATGTGTAATGAACTGTATGCCAGTGAGACGTACTTGTAGCCTTGAAACTAGTATGTCCCTCCTCAAAACTTGTCCTTTTTCCCTTCTGCAATTTTTGGCTATGCTATCTTTATTCAGACTACTTTTATGTGAACTTTTGGTGCCCATTTTCAGCCATGAATGGGACTCATTTCTGAAGCTCTCTCTGAGATATGTAATTGCCTTTTGCAGCAACAAATAACAAGAGCTCAAGAATAACAAGGACATTTTGGAAAAAGCAAATATTTTTAAATGTCGGCCTGATTTAATAGTAAACTAACTTTTGGCATGGACTTTTGCATATTACTTGAGTTTACACAGAAAGCCAGTAGGACAGGAGGTTTCCCCTTGTTGAAGGTTTCCATAATTCTGCCTCATCTGGACCTTCTGTCCTGCATCTGGTCTTGAATACTTTTCAACTTAAGAATCCCCCAAATGTTTTTACCCCAAGGCAATATGATGAGGAATTATTACACACCAAATCCCCCATTTTTTAATAGACAAATGGTTTTGTCACTGTACATTGAATATATTATATATCTTTAATTATGTCATATCTGAAGAGTTTCTTTTTTCTTTGCCACCTCAATTTGGTCAAAACCTGCTAGAACTCATGGTGATAACAGCAGAACTTGCATTTGTCTAATAAAAAAAATGTTCAATATTATCTGCAATATCTGAATTATTCAAATTCATAAGTGAAATGCTGTTTAAGTGAATTTTGGAAGTCAGTAAAAGAAGCAGGCTTTCAAACCGTTCATTATAAGCAATTTGATTCACCTTGCAAAAAGATGTTTGTGCTTTTAGTGAATTTTTATGCAATTTATGCTATCATCTGCATGAGTTATTATGGACTGCGTAATGATATGTGATAGAGCATGCTAATCCTTATGTGCGTTAATGGAGGAAGATAGTGCCAAGTGCTACATTGTAAGATGCTTCAAAATACGTTCCTTGAAGAACTGAAAAACAGATTATCCTTGAACAAACTGAGGTCCTGTGAAATTCTTCAAAACACCATTTTAAATAGCTATCTGAAATTTCTTTATTTTGAAAATGCATTTTTTTCAAACCGAAGTGCATTATCAACTTGTTGTCTGTGAGGCTTGTGAGACTAGAAACACAGACCTGGTACCTTTTGTAAATTCCAAACCAGTGGTTCAGCCCTGTGAATACCAATGAAAACGAACATGGCGCTGTCATAGGGCCATGAAGATCTCCATAGACATCCTCTGACTAAGCAGTATTGTGGTATATAAGTTGACAAATAGAATAGACAAGAGGGAAAAAGCAATTATATCCAGAAATATACTTAGATTGGTCAAATGTCTACGGACTTTGGTAAAAATCTTTCTGTTAGCTATAAAAGGGACTGTGCTGGGCCTGTGATAGTTATGTGTTTGCTACAGAGGGTTTTGAGATGGGAATTAGGCATCAGGAACTTCAGTTCCTTGTAACACTCATCAGAATTCAAGACTGTTAAAAGAAGCTCTCACAACTTCTTCCTTGACTCAAGGTCCTTGACATAGGTCTAAGTAGTGATCGAGTGTATGTTCTTACCCAGGATTTACAAAGTCAGCTGCTGCTTCTGCATTCCAGTGTAAGCATCTGGTTAACAGCAAGGCTTTTCTCTCTAACTGAAGGTAAATAACTGCATGTTGCACTGTTTTCTGTAAAGCTAGCAATGTTTTCTCTCATCAGTAATAACTGATGTGTAAATTGGTTATCTCTTGAGCCAGACTCCTTTTGAGACACCTCTTCCTCTATGTATTTAAATGACCATCTGTGTTGTCAAATGTCCTTTCTTCAGTGTCCTTTACCCTTTAATGAGTGTTACTGGGGGACTGAGAAGTTGTGTTGGCAAAGCTCTGATTATAATTTGACTATAGATCCGAATTCAACTGACTGGCTCACTTAGTTATTCTGATTACTGTAGTCAATGTTAATACTACAAGGAATAGACTGCCTGTACATTTCAATAGCTTTGTAGTGTGATTGAGTCCTATGTATTGCAAAATAGATAGTCATATAGGGCAAAACTTAGGAAGGTGATAAAAAATACAATTTTGTATGGACCTGCTGAATGAATTGCAATATTGATTGTTGTCTTGAGCTTGGATAATGTAAATGTGTGAGTGAGATACAACATTTGAAAAATGCTTCCTCAAACTTTCTAAGCATACCTGATAAACACTTCTGGATAGGAGAGAGAAAGAGAATTCAAATTATTTATCTAAGTTACAGAGTTGGGGGATAGAGAGAGTAGGGAAAAAAATAAGGGGTAAAAAAAGACCCTGCTTTCCTCTCCCTTTTTGCTACAAATTGTTGTGGCTACAAATAATGGAGAGTTTCTGGACACTGCAAGAGGTCTGCACATTTCTGTTTTGAACTGGGTATTGTAAATAGATAAAATGGTTAAGAAATGGTTGAAAGCAAGCTAATTTTTTTCATGTTAGTTGTAAACACAGACAACATGGTGAGCTGATTTTACTGTTACAGCAATTAGAAAACATGATCAGAATGTCCTGTGAGTCTAGTACAGGTGCAGTGCTTTGGTATTTTATGCTTTTGCTGCATGGTCATGCTAACAATCCACTTTCAGTTTGCACCTTAGTACATTTTGGATTTTGGGGGAAGAATTTTATGACTGGCTCAAAGGCAATCCTAGGATAAAAATTTAACCATTCATAAAAAACAGCAGGCTCAAAATCCCATAAAGATTGCCCATTGACTTTTAATTTCAAACCTATAAAACAATCATAAAAATCCAAGGGTCTGCATATACAGGTGCTGTTATGAGTTGTGCATATTTACCATATCAGTGTTTCTTTAACATCACCAGTCCATTGTAACAGTTTAATATATGTGAAATCCGTTCTACTGTAACAATTTCTCACTGGTGTGAATGTTTAAATTGGTGTGAAACTTGACATCAATAGGATTAGTCTAGTGAAAAAATGGTAAATCAAACTCAGCATAAACCAGTGCATTCAATGCCTTATATATTCTCTGTGAAAACTGGTATGAAAGTAATGAAGAATAATATGGAATTTCATTCCACCTTTCGTTGAAAGACTGTGACATATTTGGAAAATATTAAGAATGGCGAACCAAGACTTTGTGAAAAAGGTGGCACTCCTGGCCACCCATTATCCTCCTCCACATTATAAGCACGTGTAAGTAAAAAGAAGTTGGGACATTTCCAAACTTGCACAAAGCATGATCTGGAATCTTGAGGCCAGATCTATCCTCCATTTGAATTACATCAGAATAAATTTGGCTTTCAGTTTGTTCTTGGTTTTGACTTGAGACTCTGGAAATGTTGAACTGCTGGAAATGTTTTCAAATCTGAGACTCAGTAATCACTTCTCTAATAATTAACACAATTAAGAGAGTTCTGTATAAAGACAGTTAAAATTCTTACATAGATTAAACTTCCATAGAATCAGTCCCAAATGAAACAATCTGTTAATTTACCCATTAAAAGATGATATTGTCAATTCCTATGCGTAGACAGTGTACTTGTTAGTATCTGCTCTGGTGGGCATTGATAGATCTTATAATTTGGTTAAGTGAAGATTGGAAAATCAATCCACATAAAGGCGTTTTCTTCAACAATCTGTTCCTAACATGGTCTTCATTTGTGAAATTCAATAGCAGCACAAGAAAACAAGTCTTTGATATTTCCTCATATACATCCTGTAGGAAGGATTGTATTGCTGGAGAGGGTAAAAATTGTACCAACAGACAGTGTTACGCAGCCAGACTGTTTATTATTTATCTATGGCCTAACATCTAACATTTGATGAATGGATTTACAGCAAAATAAGGTTACTGGAGCATGTTCAATTGTTTCATGTGGTTAGGACAGCTGTAGGCAATCTGTATAGGCTCTTCTGCTATTAGAAACTTATACATGTTTAGGCAGTATATATTTCATTTATGGTCTGCCAGAAAATATATTAAAACTGAAGATCACGGTATGAATATTCCTCTATGAATGCTTACAGCATAAGAGGAATTTCCCAAGACTAAAATTAACCACAGTAATTTCATTTGAACATCTCATGTAAATGAAGTCCATCTGTCTTGAACATGTCTTCTACATGTACACTTTACAGCAAGAGAGTTTGCTTGATATAGGTTGTGTCCCTCAGTCTGACCTGCTCTTAAATTCTACAAAAAATCTTTACATGTCTTGTGTCCACACATATAAAATCTCTGGTTTTCTTAAAGCATTGATTCAAGGCTTTGAATTTTAGTCTTTTAACAAACCAAGACTATTCAGCCAGAACCAAATATCACAGTTCTGGCGCTCCATGTGATGCGAAATTGAAATAAAAGTAGTCTGAGGTTGAATCACATAACAATCAAATGCATGTGAAACTCCATCCCAGGAATCAAACTCGTATCTATTTTGCCCATCCTCCTCCAACTCCCCATAAAGAAGTTTTCCAGACATATGATGATTCTTTTAGTTCTGCCTCTCTCTAACTTTGCATCTGTTGTCAATTATTTTGTCTTTGTCAGCTGTTCAAACAGAATCTAAAAATATGCTAAAACATCCATTTGCAAACCTTCTGCAAAGGAGGAACCAGGAGGTTTTTGACAATGGTTAGCTCATCATTTATTCCAAACCAAGGAATGAACCTCCATCTTTCCTGTCCAGGAATCCTTGTAAGTAAAAGTATAATCTGACAGAGAGCTTCGAAGGTTTGAAGTGTATGAGAGTACAAAGGGCTTCTGACTTATATGGGTATACACAGGCAGAACAGTTTAATTCAAGAAACAGACTTCCTCACAGATAAAGATTTAGCCAGGTTGAACTTTCTTGGAATTTTAAGGATTTGCTAAGGGCAGAAAAAAGTAATTTTGGCCTATTTTTGGTGAGCTTCTAATTGAAAGAGAAAGTCATACTTCTGTTCTAAAAGCATTATTTAGAAATTGTTGTCTATCACATGACTTGCAAGAAACTATTTTGACATCCAGAGAGTTCAGGATACCAAAAACTCCCTCATTAAGTCATGCCATCTTCAGGAGTGGTGCTGCAGTTTTAATTACAGTCCACAAGTTAGTACAGAAAAAAGAAAAAAACCCTACAGTCAATGTGCCAAAGCTGTCCGCAGAGCTTGCTTTGCTTGCCTGGGGCGCTGAATGCCTACTGCATTTCCAGATGCCTCTGTGTTCTGTACTGACAGTTACACGGGTGTATTGTATTTGTTTATATTTAGCTCTTAGTGTTACATAGCATATGTGTTTCTATAAAGATAGTAATTAGAAAATCATACCGCTACTGTTGTGCAGGCACTTCAAAATTTTGTGATTATTTCTTCTGTTGTACAAAGTAACCATAATTATGTACTGACTTCCTTCTTTGTAAATAAACCAGGATTCACCTGACAAATGAAACCTCAGTGCAGCAAACATTTAGGCTTGGAAACCCATGAAACTACTCATTTGCTTACAATTAAGTATACATTCAAATTTATTTGGGACTTTCAAATTAATTCAGAATATGTACATTCACACAATGGTTGAGCTGTGCTTAGCCTCGGTTAACTCTAGTTCACTGCACCTGGTGTTGCTGTATGAGTTTTCAACTGGAATATTGTTGAAAGAAATAAACAAAAATCTTTCTGGCATCTTCAGATAATTAGCAGGAATGCCACAGCCACTGTAAAGTTAAAGGTATTTATTTTCTTAAGTTCCACAACCTGGTATGAGGTGCCATATTTAACCACCACCCTTGGTTTGAAATGTGAGGCAATTCCAGTAGCACCTCAAAGTAGAACTTCCCTCTCCATGAGTAGTACTTGTTATTGATCAACTGGACCAGCAGGAAAAGGTGAAAGTAAGATGCTGGAGTATAAAGCAAAACAAGCACATGTTATAGTAATTATGTGGAAATGTTAACTAAAGTGCTTTTCTTTCATATATTCATAGACTATGTTCATGATGCGTGTTAGACTAGCCAAGGCAGGAGCACTCTCACTGCTATGTGCCAGTCTCAGCTGAAGACTGAAGGAGCAAAAACCCTATTTTACTGATGTCGGTCATCAGAACTCTATTTTTTATTTGAAAATACAGTGCGTACCATACCAATATAGATGACATAGAAACATTGAGGGCCATGACCCAGGCCCTTTCCCCCTGCATGGCAAGATGTGCATCTCACATGTGAGCAAGTGACTTCATAACATTAGTGCATTCCTGATCTCCTGTAATCTCATGCATATGCCTGTGCCTGTTGCTTGAATTTATGTTGTCCATTGTATGATAGAGGTTGCCTGCAGCTGAGTTACAAAATAGAGGAGCTGTTAGACCCTCTCAGAAGGCTGGAAGCCACTTTTTCTTATGTTTAATGTGCTGTCAGGAAAGGCAGCAGCAAGCATGGTTAAGGTCAGACAAATTGTTCTGTGGGACTGGTCTGGCTTGTAGGCCACAGTTTAGCCTCTAACTGTTCCATTTAATTTATGACCCTACTAAGTTATGCTTGTATCCATGCTTGTATTCTTATTCTAATACTTCTTAGTTCAGCTGCATGCTTAGGAAGAAAAATATTATATGGCTGTATGGATTCTGCACATAAGAATCAGGCACATTATTTTGTTCTTCTACAACATATTTTCCTGGCATTCTGAGTGGGTTCCCATACAAAGAATGAGCTGGCATGTCCAGGTGATTGTCATTATCACAAGCTCTTTCTATTCAAAAAATTCCGCATTGCCATACAAATAGCTAGTGCAGCATTTATTATAATCATTGCCTTTCCAGTTATGCATGTATGAAATATTTACACAGTTTGCTTCAAGAATTTCTTGTTTTGCAAGTTCACACAAAACGCCAGAAACACTCACTTAAAACATACATCAAAAGGGAAGTGGTGATAACAGATGAATGCTTTTCTAAAACTAGTCAGGGACAAATTCAGCTAACAACAGCTTGGAACACAGTAGATGCAGCTCAGGTGGGAGTCTCTGGGCAAAGTTCACGGATTATATCTAAGGGCGGATAAGTTACAGACAGTTCAGTTCTGCAGAGGGCACATGCTGAATGCTGGAACCACAGGCACTAAAATGTGATCCTCGGTACCTGGTGTGCTTGCTCATTTGTACTTCTATTCATGAGAATGCGATCGAATAGCTACCAAATAATTGTCTCTTTGAACAAAGTAGGGTCCTTCCATGTAAGGCATTCAGAGTCTCCTCTGTCATATGTCATTCCTTTTATATACAATAAGATTTTAGAGGGTAGAATCAGATGTAACACACAATATCACTCCAAGCAAAGCAGAGACCAACAGCTTAGGTCTTGAAGACCTGGAGACTCAGAAGACAACATTTAAAAAAATATTTAATGGCTCAATTTGAAGGCCCGACTAGTAAAGGCACCTAAACCTGAGGTTATAGAGTTACTAGGATTTTCAAAAATACCTAAGATATCTAACTCATAGTGAAAATTAGGAACGTGGGCACTGTTGAGAATCTTACTATCTACAAAACTACAATTCCAAGTGCTTAAAGCTCCTTACACATCTCTTCTTAAGTGAACTGGCAATGAAGTGATACTGGCTTTCACAACAGTTTATACTCCAAGATGATGCCAGATGACCATAAAAAGGGGCAAAGATGGTTTGCCATGTTCTTGGCAGAATATATTAAGAAGCCTAAAAAGCATGTAACTGTATTTGTACTGAGTTATAGTTTGGGTAGGTACTGTGGGGAAAAAAGTTTGATGTGTGCAGGCTGTGTTATCTGTTATTTTCATTTGCCACCTTTTGTTTTTTTCACTTTCATTCTGCTGTTTTATTTTGAACTTAATTTATGTACAATATTTCAAATTTTTCAGTAGATTCCATTTTGAAATGGATGTTCATTTGTCATGCATTGAACATACCTCTAAGATCATATATGTTTCAAGACAGTTTGAGGAGTCAAGTACTCTTTAGATCACAACAATGATCTTATCTAAACCTGAGTCCAGTGGAAAACATGCAGAAACCTACATGAAGCTGGACTCCCTAATGATACCAGGTTTTAGAGATGATTTAAATCTTGCTAAGTTGAAAAAACCCATTCAGTTGGTACAAGAGTTCAAACCAAATACAGACTGTTATCATTTGCAGCCATCTGGAAAGGAAAATGCTCTTAATGCAATGCCAGTAAAGGATATTCCCTTGAGTTTTCTTGCTCCGAGCTACTGTAGCTTGTTTACATTCCCCAAAGAAACCGTGTGAAATCTTTCACACACAAAGTCAAACCTTCAGAGGCATTTAAGGCAGAACTTATGTTGTTAGAATATTTTGATGTGTTTCTCTAAAACATAACATTTTAACCCTAAGGACTCTCAGGTCCTGCTTCATTTTTTTCTTCCATATACTTACCAATGCAAGAAGCATTAGACTTCTAAGGCATTTATACTGTGAAAGTCAAAATAAAACTATCCAGCAGGTCAAGGCATGGAAAACAGTAACAAACACCTGCTGCTTCTACATATGGATAGATTTTTCACTTAAATGGAAATCACTTAGCTGAAAATCAAAGCACTGGTGGAAAGCGTATCAAAGCAGTTAAACCCAGAAATGCTCACAGAAGTGTTTTATGAGAAAGCTTGTAGCTTCAAGTGTTGAACTTTCACAGATAAATGTGCAGAATTAGTTAGCTATTTTGTCTCTTTCATTTGCTAATCAATTTTCCCCACTACCAGCCTATGACAACTAGTAGGCCTGCACATTTGTTTCATATGGTCAAAGAATGTTTAACCCCCTACTGACCCTCTAGTGTTTGCTCTCCTTCCCTCAAGGCATGGAAGACTTTAAAGTAGAAAACTGATGAATGAAAAGAATTAATCTCTTGGGGGCTTTTGTCATGAAAGCTTGAAAGGGGATCAGAACAGTCTGACATGTTGACAGCTGAAGTCAAGAGGAAAATTATGATATAATACAGCAAGTCAAAAATGTTATGTGCCATCATATCCGAAAGGCAAACAAAGCAAACATTGCCTTATTTATTTTTTGACTGCTTTTGCTACTGGTAACAACAGTGAATTCCATACTGGAACCCCTTGAAAAAGATGAATGGTATTCATGGCTGGTTTTTAGAAATAAGCTGTTGAGCTCCTCAAAGATGGGTGTGAAGTGAATGAGCTTCTGATCATTGTATCTTATCCCTTTTGCAGTCTATGATGGATTTCTGGTTGGTGTTACTGTTCTGGACATTTTTGTTCATGCTTTGTCTTCTTCTACCTACTTTACTTTGTTTGGAAGTTGTGAGGTTTCAGCTTGATAAATTTTTCTCTCTGAAGCATTGGCCAACTCCTTATGCTAATGGTGACATTGTTTGCTGTATGAATTTGTGGGGGATTTTTAATATAGTCTTGCTCAGATACCTTTTCAGATATTTTTATTATTAATTTGAATTAGTGGTTTGCATAGGAATTCTAAAAGTAATCAAGACCAGCATGGATTTTTAACTTAAATGGCAAGGAGAGTTTGTGTACATTTGCATTCAAAGGTGACAGCCATATTCCTTCCTGTTGTCTTCATTCTAAGCTCTAGGAATAGCCGTACATTAAACAGAAACATAGTGATAAACTACAGCAAAAATAACACATTTTCAGTCCTCCTGTGCTTACTCCTTGTCATTCTGCTTAGAATGGAGAGCCAGGCATAGCCACAGCTATGCTCAATGGCTACTGGACAGTGATCCCAAACCCAGATATATTACACAGAGGTATTTTGAATCTGTGGCTCACTTTCTGGTTAGCATAATTTTAGGAGTCTCCTGAGCTCCCAGCGAGCTTTGCCAGCTAGGGCAAACTGAGAGGCATTGCTTTGAGTTTCCAAATTATATTGCAGGAAGCCAACAAGAATTTGTGCTTATAATTCTGTTAGATGATTTTATATTTGCGGTAGAAGATGTGAGAATAGAGCCTGTATTACATTAACAACAGGACAGTCTGTTTGCCCAGTGAACTGTGGAGCCTGTGCAGCTCCATGACTGCATTGTATGCCCAGAACCATACATGCCAAAACAGATGGAGGCAATAGTGCATACTGTATGTATGTGTGAGTGACTGGGAGGAGGTTATAAACCTATTACTTCCTCCTTCAAATCTACCTTTTAGCTTGTATTATTGCATGTCACTACTGGCCTTCTGGAAGTGAAAGAATTATCAGTAATATGCACTGTTACAGTGGTAATTGCAAGACAAGTCTTGAACTATACATTCAGAGAAACAGTGGAAAATACTGTCCTTTTCAACTGGAAAATGCACAGAACTTCTTTCTTCCCCCTCTCACCCCCCATCCCCACCCCCCCACCCCCTGCCCTTGAGCACTAAAGTGTGTGGCTGGTGCAGTGGGGCAGAGGCACCCTGCTCAGGTGTGTGGTTGCACCCCGTTCTCAGGAGCACATGGCACCCCGATTTCAGGAGCACATGGCACCCCGCTCTCAGGAGCGCAGTACGGGCGGCTGCGGGGTCCTGGGCACTCGGGCGGCGGGGTTCGGCCCGCTGGCCAGCAGGTGTCCCCATCGTCTCGAACAAGTCGGGCTGACAACATGTATAGCTTAATCTAATTAAGTTTAAACCCCACTTAACAATAGGATTTAAGCAGCTCACTGTGAAAGAAAAAAATTGAAGTGCTGACAATTCTGCTCAAACAGTTATGCCTACAACTGACACTGGTTGTCTTACAAAGCTAAGCAATGGTACAAATAGCTGACAAAGGGATGTACCTTGGAAGTGGGAAAAATGGAGGGATCAGCGAACCTCCCAGTTTAATACTAGGCTGAATTTGAAGATTAAGACATCCTTGAGTACATATATACAGACGTATGTAGGAAAAAAATGAAATCAAGCAAAATGGGATAAACTTTTTAATTTTCATTTTTCATCTGACAAGAATGCAGAGTTCATCAGTTGAAATCAGAACTTGTAACTTTTCTGGATGGAAATGGAAAAATTTTACCATCTAAAAGCTGTTGAAGAGATGACACATATCTACTTTTGAAGTACAATTTAACAACGGTTTTCTAATGTGACTTTTTTTGAGAAGCAAACCACGTAGACCTAGGTTATAACCCTGCAATCATCATGAAAAAGGGGACCGCAAATACCTGTATTGCCTTACAAGCCTAGTTCACATTTTGACCGCATAACATAGACTCTAATCACCTACCTTAATTATAGGGTGCAGTGATGTAGGTAGCTCATATCGTGCTGATTAAAACTGGTTTATAACCTCAGTTTTCTGTGTGGATGCAGAGCATACTCTCAGTCAAGCTGTTAAATGTTTACTAACAAAATTAGCCCAACTTTTCAGAGTTACTAAAGTGAAACACTGAAGGTTTCCCCTGTGTGTCTAAAAGAAATGTCACCAGAAATGGGGCAGGTGATATCAGCAAATTGCAGTTTGCTAAAATGCATCCCAAAACTTCAGGACTTTCATGGTTTTCAACATTTGTAATTCTTGACCAATGTCATATTCCCATATTTGAGATGGTGCCAGGTGAGTGTGAATACTGGAGTGTAAAACAAAATTAAAAAGACCTTTTCATTGTGTGGAAGACTAAGAGAGCAAAATCAAAATGCTAATGTTTTAAAAAGTAGAAAAAAATTCCCTGCTAGCTGCTAGTTGTGAAAAGACTTCTTAGACGTATGGCAGCTTATATATAAACTCCCAGTACACCAGACAGCATTTGCAGTAATTGTAGCAGAATTGTTCGTGTAGCTCTGTGGGCACAAATCATGGGACCATCTGGCCCGTATGTGAACCTGAAGGAGTCCCCAGGAATCCGAAACCTGGTTCTATGTGAGCCATTAGTCCACTTTGTCATTCTGATGACTGCAGAATGTGCAACAAGAGGGCCTGTGTGTTCTGCTCAGTGTGCCAAAGTGCACTTGCAGTATGACCTACAGAGTTCAACCACATGAAGCATTTTTTGGAAGCCAGCTTACAACTGGTGAGTTTAAAAGCAAGATGAACAGTAATTCCAATTCAGCCCATCCAGTGAAGGCTGGCTGATTGAATGCAATTCTCAATCCATTAAAAGAGCAGTTTTATGCTGAAAAGTGGAAGTGTTACAAAAAAAATAAACAAACCACCAAAACCAACAGAAAACCCAACCCAAAATGGGCAGAAAGATTAATCAGTCATTCTTGACTCAAATACCTCCTAGGTCCGTAATTCTAAGGCCTTTTGAGAACCTTGCAACTTGTTTTCTTTCAGCTAAGAACTAAGCTGTCCCTAGCAAAAGGATAACTTTTGGCTTCTTTTACCCATTTTTTTTGAGCATGACTGGATGCTCATTTGGGTCCTATCCTACCTGTAGAAATTCCACGGAGTTTAGAGAAAATAGCTCACAAGCAGGGGCTGCAGGAGAAAAAAGCCTGAACATTTGGATTGAGCTGAGGTTAATAAATTGAAAACTCGGTGTCAACAAAGAGTTGGTGGGTTCTGTTTGCCTGTCCCTAGTTACTCACTATGTATCATTCCAGTATCATACATTTTAAGTGTAACGAGCAAGAAGAGAATAAAAGTTACTTTAGCTGAATCTTTGTGCTTGAGGATACCAAGTTCTTTTGAAAGTATCCCGAGTGTCTAATACATCCTAATATTTAGTATAAGTGCAAGATTTTTGTTCATATACCATCTATTCCATGAGATGATTCAGCAGAGCTTTACAATAAGGCCTAAAGTTAGAAGGTTAGAAGAGTGGAAATAAGATACAAAGAGCCAAATTCTGTTCTATACTGTTACTTTTAGCTTTCTCTAAGTATTATAAGTATTCCAAGTTTTATCTGTGCTATAATGCTGACTACAATAGTTTCAAAACAAGCATTTAACTGTGAAAAGCATGTACTCTTCCGGGGGGGGGGGGGGGGGGGGGGGGAGGGGCGAGAAATAGCCTCAATCATATGATTAAAATTAATGCTTTGGACACATTCAACTCTTACTTCGATTAGTATCAGTCTTCCACTAAATTTAATGGGAGTTATAAAAGAGTGTGTGCTGGGTTCTCATATAGAAACAATATGGAAAATACCAACCTGAGGTTTTTGAAAACTTGCTTTAAAATACATTTAAAAATTAAATCTGGATATGCTGACTTCAGAATCTGAAGACAGATGTCTTGAATTTCTTCTGTGCAGCTTCAGGTAGTATTAACTTGCAAATGCATCATCTTTTCACTGAATGGATTTCAATGAAATAGATTTCAGTAGAATCGGTTTGAAGACCATGTTGGGCTTAAGATTTTTGTCTGCAATTCAGAGGTCAAGGGCAGAATTTTTCACAAAATGAAAAATTGTAGTCTAAGTAGGTAATATGCTTAACTTAAACATTTGTTACGATGAAAGATCCTTGGAAACCTGGAGGTTCAGTGAAGTTCTTGAGGTTCACTGGAGCATAAATTTGTCTTCTAAAAAGATGCTGTTTTACATGCTTTTAAGTTTCCTTAATAACTTAAAGTGGTTCAACTGTAGCTCAGGGTTGATCACATGTAAAGATAAAGAACACAGGAATGCAAATATACTAATATTTACATTTTTTTGTGCAAAGATCATACATTTGCAACTTGGTAAGAATGTAAGAATTTACCCCAATTTTAGGTAAAAACACTGTGATCAAACTGGACTTACTGAGATCAGATATTGGTAAATAATATTTGGTGTTCAGTATTTGTTGACAAGATTAAAATACAAATTTATTTATATTAGCTACAGTTAAGTTAGCTAAATTGTGAATAACAATTGGGTTGACATTTACTGATATTTTGGGATAGTCAAAGCGTAGTTTAATAGTAACCAAATGCTAGAAATATCTAGCAGTTTATAGTCATGTTGCTGAAAAAGTACATATCACTGTCTGGAAGGTATATCACACAAACTGTGTCTCATAGGTTTTAAGCAGAGCTATGGGTTTCTTGTATTAGCACTAAAATGATACTGACAGGCGCTGCTTTCCTTCCAGAATTACTTAATATGTCTCTCCTTAGCTAGTTGCAGTATATATGAATCGCATACTTTGGTCCTTAACTTCTGGAGTTCAGGCTATCATCTGTTATATTATCCTTCCTGTTTGAGTGTATTTGGCAAAGAAAATGAGCACTGCAAGTAAGAAAGCGATCCTTTTTTTTTTTTTTTCCATCACTCTGGCCTCTACTTCAGTTGTATCGTTCTCATTCTGTCAGGTGAGATCATTATTACATGTCTTGTCCTGGACAGTTATTCTCATTTGGGGTGTGTAGGTTTTGAAGCAATCAATCAGAGGTCAGATTTGGTCAGGGTGGGACCCTTTCCAAATTACTCCTGGAAAAGGTGGGACCAGTTCCTGAAGCAACATTCTGTGAGTGGAAAAAATTATTTTGTGAAAAGCTGTAACATTTCATGGATCTTTTATAGGGCAGCACTATGTAAAAAAGCCTGAGAACAGGCAGACTAAATAGTAGAAAGTGATCAAATGTCTAGGGAGAATTGATCAGTTAGCTCTTCATTTGGAATATTAAGTTGAAATAAGTCCGAATTGTGTCTCAATACAATGACTCTCTGATGATGTGATCAGAATTATGATTCCATTATGGGGACTGTGTTAAATTGTTCTTCACCAAATGGAACTAAATCACTGTCCTCAGTCCCTTGTTGTGGAAGTCTGACATCAAACCCAGCTCTGGATCTGCCTTTTGCTCCTGGAAATCCATCTTGATCAATAGCTTAAACCTTAGTTAAAGTAAATATAAAATAACTGGATTCAAGTTAAAGCTATTTATCTTACTTTGTCTTTATTATTTGCAGGACATAAGTTGCTCTACTTAAGCAGCAAACACTAATACAGATAATAAATGGGAGATACTTAAGTATAGAACAAGTGCAGAACTATAAATTATGGAGGACACGCTTGCCTGTGTGAAAGACAATTTTAAAGGATTAAGTTTTCTGAAACAGGAGAAATGCTGAAATAATAAGTGAGTGCATTTTCACTAGAGACTAGTCGTTACTAGTAATTGTGTTGCATATACACTTTAGAGATTGACCTCATGTCTCAGATATTCGGCATACCAAAAGCTTGGTCACTTAGCAGTGAATGCTAAGTGACATATTAAGTTCAACCAAATGTCAGTCATTGCAATGATGTCATGTTGTCCAATACACATTAATTACTTTGAAAATTCCCACAGTAACTGAAAATCTCAGATTAACTGCCTGAATTAATGGGAGTCCTGTAATTGAATGGTGGATCCCATGCTGTTATTTTGTACCCTATGTACTTTACATATACATTTTGATGGGGAAATTAAGGTGGCAAATACTGGGTTTGGTGATCTCTACTCAGAATCACTGCCAATTTTAATGCTATCACTAAGAACAATCCCACTAATAATGAGAAATGTGAAAGGCCATATTCCCCACAGTACACCTTAGAAACTAATATCCTGTATGAGTGATGTGCAAAGATTTTGGTGGAATTACATGGCTGAGATTTGGAAAGTCTGCGTCAAAACCTCTCATTCCTGTTTTAACAATGTTCAAGATTCCAAGAGAGAGAAAAGGAGGTTAATTTTTTACTATCACCTACCAAATGAAGTACCATTTTTCTTTTTTGTCTTCAGTCAGGAATGTAGAAAGTCAGAAAGTTTTTAAGTATGTTTGTACACTGAGTTACTGGGCTGTAGTTAAACTCCAGAACAGTGGATGTAAATCTTGGGGCTTCATGCATTTGTCAGCCAAGCGTTGGGAAGTGAGGTCTTCTTTCATAATGAAAAGCAATTACAGAATTCAGGGCACTTACAGGTGCTTTTTGCTCATTCTAGACCCCTCTTTAGGCCTCTGGGAGAGGTGGGGCAGAGCCCTGTTTGGAGGTATCAGCAGCCAGTCTCCTCTTCTGCATTTACTTGCAAATCAGCAGCATTTAGTGCATTTTATGTGTTCTGGCTTTGGTGCCACTGTACTTTATAGGGTGACATCTATAGCAGAAGAAAAAAAACTCTGAATTCATGTTGTGAGACCTGAGGAAATATTTCCTACTGAATAATATTGCAGAGAAAGCCTGTCTCTTCATTGATGGAAACTTTGCAAACACTTTGCAGTCTTGATTTTTCTGAATCAAGATATTGGAGAGATTTTTCTTTCGCCCTAATGGATTCATTGTCAACAACTTGCCACTGTGAACCACTATTCAATATTCTGAATTAGGTTATGTTAGTTAAAGTTCTTCCAAATGTGGCCTGACATATTTGTTGTGTAGGAAGCAGGTATGAGAAAGAAAGAAAGAAAGAAAGATTAATTAAATTCTGCTCAGGCTTTTCATGATTAATGATCAGGCCAACTTTATGCTGCTAAGAAAAAAAATTATGAAATTGTCTGGTCTATCAATCAAATTGCACTGAAGAAAGACGTGTCTGAAGCTGCTGGAAAGGAAAGCATGATTCACAGGATTGTGAAATTAAACATATCTGTACCTTCTTTTTAATAAAGAGATGCATGCTCATGAAAAGAATTTTCTTGCTTTGCAACTGTACCTACTGGCAGCAAAAGATGCCTTGTTGCTTCTCCAGTTATGTTTCTAATTTGCCATTGTTTCAGTCTGTTATTCTTTGCATGTGTGCAGGGCATGTGCAAACAGAAGTCTCAGAAACTAGCTAATTCGTGGTGCAGTCAATAGGTTTTGGAAACCAATTTCTACATATTTTATTTGTTGTGGTACCCCTCAATAGAATGGTAGAACCAGATGCAGAAGTGATACAGAGTATTTATTTATTTATTCCATCAACTTGTGTCTTCCAAAAAATTACAAACTTAGCATTTGCCAGGCTGGATTTGTATATCTCAAACATCAAGAATGGACATTGTGGGGAACATTAGACTCTATTAAATTTAAAACGGGTAGTTTTTTTCAGTACTTCCTTTGAGGAAAAGTGTGTATCTTAAAAAAAGAAAAAAAAAACAAAGGTGGAGGTGGAAAGGATTTTTGTTGGAGTCAGTCAGTCTTATATAGCTTATATTGTGCTTAAACAAAATCATGTATTAGACGTAATACATGTCATATGATCAGTGTTAAAAAGAAATCTAAACCCTAAAAATATAAACAAGTAAAAACCCAATCAGAAGCAGCAGGTGGCTATCTAAAATGTCGGACTGAATGTTCAGTGAAGATTCTGAGGCAGAATAAACCCCAAATTCAGTTTATCAAAGTTGAACTAAGTATTATGGAATCAGTATCAGTGGAATGATTCTGGCTTTATTCCAGCCAAGGACTGGTCAGCAGGATCTATTTGGGGATGAGGAATGCCCCAAAATGCTGAATGTAAAAGCTAAGGCCACTAGGGCATATCATTATCCATTTCACGCTGTGGATTGGACTGTGTAAATTACCTTCCTAGACCGAAGAACCAAAAGGCCTGCAGAAACCTGGCTGTCCAACCCATCTTCTGCTTTTAGCAAGCTCATTTATTTGCAACATTTTGCTAACGTTGCTATTTAAACTGACCAAGAACCAAAACCATTGTGACTTGCCCCTCCCCAAAGGGCTATTGCCTTTCCTAGTGTGCTAACTCTGGAAATGCAGTAGAAGAATGCAATATCCTTGAAATTGCAGTTCTCTGCCAGGAAAATCAGATTTCACTCCTGAATCGAAGAGTATCTCTTATTATTAGTATCAAACATTGATGCAGCAACTGTATTTGCATTGTACTTTACCAAAAGGAACAAGACTTTCTCTTTTCCTCAATTAATTTGCAGGCTAAATAAGCCAAATATGGCATATTTAATATTTCTATTTCAAAATATATTTAGCTTCCATTACCATAGACAGCTGTCAATTTTATGTTCTTGGTGTTTGTTTGCTTGTTTTCATAAAAATCGTCCTATAAGACAGGGAAATGCTATTATTCCTATAGGGAACCAAAGCAGAAGAAGCTGATTGGCTGGAGTTCACACAAAAACATGTATAGAAGATGAGGGGCCTAAACTGACATGTTCTGGCAACATGTTCTGTTCTGACATGTTCTGTTGCCCTGACTGATTTATTTCTCTTGAAATCAGGCAAAAGAAGGCATAAATAAAATAAAAATAAACTTTTACTTTATTATTTCTCATGTTGGAAATCCTGCAAGCAAAGCCTGTGAAATCTTTGCTCATTTTTTGAACCTCAGGAAACATCTGCCTTCAGAAGAAAATCCTGTAAACCCACAACTCTCAAACGGAATATATCTCATTGTCAGACTTCTCAGTCATAAAGCGGGGAGGAGAATGTAGAAGAGTATGTAGAAAGATCATGTTATCACTAATCACAGAAAGTAGAGGAAGTATTGCTTAAGGCATGTTTTAGCATATTTTAGATGCTTGTTGGTGTTTGTTATTCAAGCTCAGTGATTTTTTTCTTCACATCTTGCAAAACGAATTTTGAAGTTAATTTTCCTGAATACTGGCATATTCTATACAACCACATAAGGGTTCAAAGTTGCAGAACATACTACCTATGAAAATAGTTGCTGCTGGGAGTCACTGTTACTAACTTTTCAGAGGCAAAGCAAAAATTAAAAAAGCAAATAAGAACTTGTGTTTCATTTTGAATTATTGAGCATACACACACTCATTTGCCTAAACCTCTCATAACTGACGTCAGTAACCTAGTAGAAATGCAGTAACATGTAACACGTCAGCAACTGGCTGCATCAAAGCAAAAATTCTGAAGTCCAACTCTGTGGTACTGCAGTAAAGAACAAATGTAACATTCCCAACTAATTAACCAAAAAATATTTCAGACATACTAACTTACCTGTATACAGAAAATCTAGGCTGTTGTAAACTTCCACAGGGGAAAATAAGAAAGATGAGTGTCTGTCTTGGGAAATGTCTTTATTACATTGGTTTTGAAAGGGTCGCTGTGGAAATTCATAGAAGGAAAATAGATTAATCTAATGTAGAGATTCTAAGCCTAGTATTTTAACCTTGATTTTTTTCTGTAGCACCCAGAACCATATCACTAGATCATCTAGACATAGAATAGTCCTTCAAAATTTGAATGTCATCATATATAATTTTTTCCAGAAAATGATCATGCTCTATCTTAAAAGCAGAATTCATTTAGTTAGGATTTCTCTGCACAGTTTCACCTTAGCTGTATTAATAATAATTTTATATTGTTATCTTAGGTCATCTTTTGACTTAAGTAGTTCTTATCTTCCTCTGTGAGGAAATTCATTCTTCATATGTTTTATAGGTGTCAGTCCTATAAGCAATACCTTTTCTCCTTTTTTCCACTAGCCTTTTCTGATGTCCTACCAGCTGATAGGTTATGACTTCCACCAGCTACTCTTTTCTTTACAGTTGTTTGCACTTAGTAAATTACCTCAGTAATTTATTACAGAGGAGTTGGCTATGCAGTCAGCTAGGGAGTATAAGTTGCAGTTCCAGGGGCCAAACTACAGAGTTGTTTGCAAACTTCTGATTGCAACTGGCTATCATCCAGCTAGCTTTGAGTGTGGGCAAAGCAAGGATGTGTGTGCCTGCAGAATACCAGGTAGACAACCCTTTGGGGTTTTCTAGCATTGCCCTAGTTACAGCATGTTCTTTCAAGTCAGCTGAATGTCAAAGAACTATGCTAAGGTCTGGATTAAATAGTTTTCAATGGCAATAGGAAATACCCCAAGTAACTGAATCCATAGGAATTAACTGACCCAAATCCTATTGAAGCTGGTAGATCACCTTCGACTTCACTGGGCTTTGGAAATAGGTCTGAACAGTCTTCAACAGTTGTAATGCAGAGCCAAATCTGACCACATAAGTGTACTGCATGCTCTCATATTCCTCACCATTCTTCTTTTCTCTTCAAGTCAAAAAAGAGACCAGAACAGAGTCTGCTGTTTTTTCTCTGTGGGTGTTCCCAAGCCTCTAGAAGGTGCAAATCAAGTATATAAAGCTGCATTTTCGATAATAAGAAATTTGCTGAACTGTAGTAAATACTGACGTTTTTTCCCCATGATGTGGATATCTTAAAGCTAAGATACAACCAGTCATCCTTGTTCTCTTTCTATGGATTATGATTTATCCTAAATTCATACAAAGCATTTCTTTTGGCTTCCAGTTGTGAAGGCCTGTTAAGTCATTAATTGCCATGGGGCACTTAAAATCTGCTTCTGCTTCCATCCACTGCTGTTTTGATTGTGCTTTAGTTTATAATTGCTTTCAAATGTGCCTCATAAATATACATTATTTTAAAAAATGTTATTTTAAAAGGCTAAATTAATTTTAAAGGAAGTTTCTTTCCCCAAAATTAGCATATATTTTGGATAGTACAGTCATACTACACAGGAGAATAATGCAATACTAGATTACTGCATTAAATTAAAATCAAATCAAAGTCAGTGAAATTCCCTAATCTAATAAGTACCAGATATTCTGGATTTCTTGAGCCACAGTACTTGCAAAGTCCCTAACAAGTGACTAATTGAAAGAAAAATGTTGACAAATTACACAGAATGAAGACAACAGAAAGAAGATTTGGGAAAGAAATAGTATTGAACAGACTTAAAAGATAGAACATCTCTTTTGTGCACTTCTTACATGTAGCTTGTATTATCCACTATAATTTTAAAGTGAACAATTATTTATGTCACAATAAAAACACCCAAGGGATGATAGACTAAATCAAACTAATGTTAAGAGTATTAATTCTTTAATGCTAACAGACTTGTGCTGAATAAGATGCACTCCATTCCATATTTAACAAATGACATTGCATATGGTTTAATCCAGATTTGTAAATACATTGACTATTAATAGTTGTATCAATTCCCAGTCAGCATCATGACACTGAGCTTTGTGCAGTTTCAGCTAAATGTAGGAAGAAAAGCAGAGACCTTTTTGTACAGGTTTTGTGTAAATAGTAAGCCAGGTATAGGAAGAAACCTGCTCCTGCTGAAGAAAAGGGAAGTGTGTAAGTTAAAATTTCAATGTAATCAAAAGAGATCCAGATTTCATTAGTTTAACAGCTCAGGGAACTGTTTTATTCAGATCTACTTTGATTAGAGAAATCACACATTAGCCAATTTGACTTGTTAAATATGGACAAAAATTAAGTAAAATAATAAGTAGAAATAAAGGAAGTCTTCACTGCCTATATATAAAAAATATACCAGAAGTATTGCCACAATTTTTCCCTTCACAAACAATAACTGGTATTTTGTCTTGACTTCCGTATCATAAATAAAATACAAAAGTAAAATTATTGAATGTATATTTTATTCCATTTAGTAGTATCTGAATCAGTCTGTGTGAAACAGGAAAGAAAACCAAATTTTTTTACAGCTATTAAGTATTTTTAAAGGGCCTTTTTCTGGAAAACTGTTTAAAATGAATGCAAACTATCAAAACCAGCAGTGGTTAATACTAACTGGTTTTAAAGTTTCTTTGAGGAAAAACTGTCATTCGTGAGTTTCACCCCATTTCAACTCAAAGCTGTGAACTAGCTATGAACTGGCTCACATTTTGCTTGACTATTCAGTGGATCTCCGAAAACTCTTCTACAGGCCAGCCCTGTGTTTGTTCTCTATAATGAATATGATTACTAGGAGCACTTGGCGTGGTAGAAATCCACTGTTAGCACTGTGTGCAGATGAAATGATCCCACAGTCATGCAAATGTAAAACATTTATGCTTGTAAATGGATGTCTGGTGTGAAAAGATTATTAGGTACACCATGGCAATGCTGAGAGCCCATGGGAACTGTTTGAATTCCAGGGAGTGATGGGTGTTCTGATCACAAGAGTTGCTGACCAGCCAGTGACTTCACTGGGAGTGGCAGAAACTCAGTGTATTTAATGGTCATGTTCTTGGTTATATAGCATATTTGACAAAAAAACAATCATTTTATCAGTGTAAGGCTGGAATATGTCCCCTTTTCACTAAGTACTTGTCACCTCAGAGATTTCATATCTTAATGGTTTACTTATCAGCTTCTGTACTGATTTATGTCAAGTTCCAAATGTATAGAAAATTCATATTTCTTCCACTATTGTATCTATCATACAAGAAAGTAGGAACATAGGGACGTAGGGACCAGTTAAAGGACCTCCTAACCAACAGAAAGAAGGATGGAATCCACCCAATATACTCTATCCACTAAGCATTTTCAACATATTCTGTATCTGCTTTCACAAGTCACAAATTGTTTGTAGACATTATGAAATTTAAGTATGCAGATACTTTTTCACTTAAAGTGTAGGTTAGCTTTTATTAACCTTATGATGTTTCGATTTTGGATTATATGCTTTAAAGTATATCTTATCATAGGACTAAACATGAGCCAATTTTATCTTGGCATTTACTGGAATGCCATATTTTTTTGGAAAATTGAGGTTTCCTGAAAAGTGGTTTATTTTGCAAATTTAAGAAATGTAAAAAGCCACATTCTTGATCTTCTTTTTAAGAGTCAGATCTTATCAAAGTCGTATTTTTCTACCATAAATTCCCACATGTATAGAAAAATACCTTATTTCATTAAAATATTTCTACTAAGCAGGTTTTAAATATATTTTAATCTAGACATTTACATTCTTGTACATTCACTTTTATTTCTTACAGATCTTGTCAGACAGAAGAAATCTGTAAATATCATGTGTTATACAGGCTGTATTTGGCTTCTGAATAGCTGTGACTCAGCACAGACTGTATAAAGCCAATGGCTGTTGGAAATGGGTTGGTTCTCTTTGGTTGACAGGTGGTAAAATATGCCAAAATAAGCACAAAGTGTATTGGCACTGCTAAAAAGTTTTCTGTTTGTATTTGTCTCAAAAGTAACTAGACACTCTTCAGTTTTGCACTAAGAATTATTTGGGTTGATTTCTGCTTCTTCAAGTAGGAAAACTATGTTCAGCTTTTGATGTACAATTGGATTTTTGGTGTGTCTTTTTAATGCCACTTTATGTGTAATGAGGTTTATATATAATTCAGGACAAAAAGTGTCTCCCCAGATATTTAAATTGCAGACTCTAAACCTTTTGTGAACATGGGGAAAAGTGTGGTGGTGTTCTTAACCTAGATGGTGTCTGACATGCTCACCAGCTCTTACTATCACACTTTTTATTTAGTTCCACAAATGTAAACTAAACATGTCTTATCCTTTTCTGGAAATGGAGGAGATGACCCCTTTTTTTATCAGGCTGAGTTTCCACATTTGTAGGATGCAAAGAAAGAAGGTCTTATAGTCATCTTGTGGTCTGTGGTCACAGGGTAGATACCCAATGCACTAGTATGTAATGTGCTTGATTTTATTTAATTTTTTCCATTTGGATCAATTATGCTTTATCAATCATCCTGAAACAGCTATTTGCAAAATTACACCACCTTTGGCCAGAGTAATGAATAATGCTATCTCCCACTTCTTGATTCCCTGCTTTCTCCAGGTTAAAAGCATTTTTGTTGGTCTCCGTCATGCGTGCCCTTTGATATATTAGGGCAATGTGGTAACAATTTTGTATACTTACCCTTCTCTGCCATTTAGAGAAGTTGTAGAAGTCCAAAATAAGTTCCTCAGCTCCCTGCATTGTAAATAAGCAGGTAGAGTGACAGCACAAGGCAGAAGGGATCCATCTAAGATGGGCAGCAGTGTTGGCCTTCACTACGTTTTCCTAAAGCTTTCTAAATGCGAGATGTTCAAAAGGCTGATTCATTTGCTGGAGTTAATATAAATTTGCTGTTAATATAAAAATTCTGTATGTTCAGCCAGACTCCCGGTAGCTTCTCATTTCTTGAGTTGTCAGTAAAGCTGTTGCATAATATTCCTATTAATTTGTTCTCTGCTTCTGAATCTCACATCTTTGTACTGCCTTGGTACAGTTCAGACGAAAACAGAAGAGAGTGCTGTTTAGAGGGTTTCAGCTAAGGGCAAGCTGTACATTTCACACCCACTGCTGGAGTCTTAAGGCAGCTGCAGTTCTGCAAGGAGAAGGTTATTTAAACAGAGCAGTTAAAGACAATCAACCCTAGTGACTTAGTGACTGCACGACACAAGTTTGCTTTGTGATGTTCATCCCAGGGCCAGGGCCAATTGAAATCTGAACTATTGTTCTTCTTACTGTAAACTGACAAGTGTCTGACACAAATTATAGGACGTGTTGCTTACAATAGCAGAGGAGTTGACTCAAGGATCTAGGAGGTCCGTTCCAGTCTTTGTTTCTACAGAAAACCAAACTGTTGAGTTCAGAAATTGGCTCAATTTCTTTTAAAGGGATGCTGAAAGACTCTGTGAAGCTGCAGTGTTCTCTGGGGAGGTTTGGTGACGTAGGTAGATGTTAGTGCCACACTGAAGACATTGAGAAGTCACCTCTGGTTATAAATGTGAGCGTCCTGGGAAGGGCTTGTGGTGTACCAAAGTAACTGAGTGGGAAAAAAAAAAATCTGTTGGAAATAATCACTTAGCAATTGTTTAATAAAATACAACTATTGCAGCTGTTGTTTTCAGTATTTATATACTACAGGTCATGTGTTATTTGTGAAGAAGTTTTGTTTCTTTTGGTCTCAAAAAAATCTTTTAAAATGGAATTGTGTTCTGCACATGAGCAAAAAAATTTGAGCCTGGTCTCAGGAAAGAGGGGTTGTGTGTTGCAGTTACATGTTTTACATCTGCACCCCTCAATACAGTTGCAGAAAATGGTATTGGAAATGACAGAAATGTTAAGATTATGCAGAATTCAAAGCATACTGATTTCATTGTCAACATGCTATTTAATACAGGAAATGTTTCCTGTAGATTTTGAGGCTTTGTAACAACATATATGTTAATTATTGTCAGTCTGTGCAATTGGAGAAGGTAAAAATCTGTATTTCAAGTAATTTTAAAGTTTCACAGAAGTCTATTTTTAACCAGTTTTATTTGACTTTCTGTTAAATATTTTCATTAATGACTAAGATGAATGCACATGCAAAACTTGTAAATTATAGTTAACTGGGAGTGGTTTCAAATATTTTGGAGAATAGGATGAGAAAACCCATGTGGGAGAATACTGCATAGCAGTTGTTAAAGAGAGATATTCACACCTATTCCAGCTGCTGACTGCAGGTGTTTATACACATGAAATATTATTCTATAAGACTTTGCTCTCTGTTTCCTTTGCTTTCATACTGCAGCAAGATTATTTTTTTTTATCCTGAGATTTTTCCTTTTTTGTCAGCAAAACCTAGAGGGCAGGAAAGAGGAAAATCCAGAAGTGATACTGTCTTAGCACTCCCTGTTCTATTTTACTGCATACGTTTTGGGTAGCCCGTACACATACAGGCAAGATTTCAGAAGGATTCAACATATTGTAGGAAAAATGATAATAAATATGATTGTTTCAAGAAGAGCTCTGATGGCTGTTTAGCTACCACAGAGAAATCATGTAACTTTGTGTATAATGTTCACTATTTATTTATAAAGAAATAATCTGTCATTGCTTGTATATTCACTGATGTTGATCTACAGCTATTCCCATGCTACAGTCCAAGTTTCTCTTCCCTCAGACCTTTTTTTAACAGGTATAATTCCATCAGTTTAACTGGAGTAGCTCCTACCTTAAATAGACTCACTAGCTACAGCTGAGGTACAAATAGTGGATACTTGCAGCTCTTACAGGAATAAAGAGAGTTGAAGTATATAGATAAAACTTTCTTGAACAGATAGCATTTGTGCAATGAAAGGAACATGTAATTTATGTAGGTTTTACTGCTGTTATGAGATGTGAAGTTTCTTCTACCTCTTTCTGTGATGTAATACTCTATAAACGTAACATTTTTCACACTAAGAATCCCAGTGAATTTTGTACTATTAGATATGTGAGAAAAGCTAAGTGAATTTGACGCTCATCGATTCTGACATTAATGGGAGACAACCTCAAAGTGGAGAAAAAGAGTAAAAAATAAGAAAAAGTATTATTTCTAATAAAAAATAAACATATAATTAAAAGTTCCATTAAGGCACAAAGACAATGAATATTTCATATTCAACAGGAAATGAGGGGAAAATGTTACATTCAGGTGAGAATTTTGCAATACATAAATCATGCATATCGTGTTTCAGAAGGAATTTATCCAGTTGATCCTGAAGCTAACAGATAAATCACTAAGGAAACAATCCATGATGATAGGCTTTATTGTTCCACACAGAAGTTCCCATGTATTATTTTCCATTATTTCATTGCAACAGTCCTCTAAACTTGTAAGACAATAAAAACATTCTGGTTGAACCAGATGGAAAAATCAGATTTCTACCCATGGTATTCATAGGACAGATTACCGCAACATCATTACATTACAGCACACACACACTTTTATATCTAAGAATGTGACATCCTCTAGGATAGCATGTCTAAATTAGTGGCCTTTAAAGTAAAAAAAGACAGTTATTTTTAAGTAGTTAAAGCAGTTACAGTAGTTAAACATATTACAAGGGGACAAGCACTGCATACTATAGTGACTGAAGCATATGCAATCTTAAATTTGCAATGTAAAATTTCAACATGTGTAAATATTGCACTCTTAGCATCAAGGTGTTGTTCAATAATACTCCAAATGTATTTTTCCTCTGTCTTATTTACAAAATACTAGGACCAAGTTGTAAAGAACTCTTTTTTTTTTTTACCTGATGTGTGATCTGTAGTTTTATTCCTCAGTTTCCCTCTCTGAGAGAGGTGGAACAATTGATATCTACCTTTCTTTCAAGAGACCAGAAGTACCTGTAAGGCACAGGAATGATTACAGATCAATTCCTTTGAAATAATTTGACAAATGAGCCTTTGTGAACAGTTACCCGCTCAAATTGCTTTGGCTTGGCACATTTGGCAGCTGGGATGTTTCTGTTCCCTGATGAGCTTGACTCCTTGAAGCAGGACTGGCATAAAGCTCCATTATTACTAACTCAAGATACATTCAATACAAATCTCTCTGCAGTATTAACTCAGAAGTCTGGCTTTGGGCCAACGTGACTTTCTGTAGAATTTTTTTAAATGGTGGCAAACTAGACAGTTGAAATCAGAATATATACCTTTCAGAGCTGCAGAGGCTTTTTTGCTGTGTTCCCCAAGCACTAATTGGAGGTCACGCAAATATGCAATGAAGAAATGGACATAAGTTATCATAGCACATTTTTACATCTTAACATGCATATTGCAAATGAAACTCCCAAAGATTTTAAACTTTAAATAATTCACTGCCATCCATCTTAAGTGTTTTTTATCCCTTAGAAGCCATTTGCTTTAGCTTAAAACCATGGGAATTTGTCTTTTCTCACTTGCCAAAGCCATGGTACAGAACAACCATCAGAAAGTAATTAACACTGTCTGTCTCTTCTGATTAAATTAAACAGATGTAAGGTATATGTCTAGGGTAGAGGTTAAACTTACTAAACGAACCTCATTTAAAACAATAGAGTTGATATCTTTCACCACATTAATTTATTAATGAAGATTTTTTCCATGTTCAATTTTATCTTAATGCTAGAGCAGTTACCCTCTTGTCACAATCACTCTCTCTTATCCATTCATAATTTTTAAATAATAAGAAAAATGATCATAAAACTGAAATTTAAAAAGAATGACATTTCAAACCAGGTATCGGTGAAAAGCCTATGCACCTCATTTATAGGTGCAAGAGCACACATAGACACACCTGTGAGCACTGCACACTTCTGTATGTTACATCTGTTGAGAGTACCACCTCTAAACTGGATTACAAAATCTCCCTAATGAGTAATTTTTGAATGCATGGTAATATCGCAACAATCTATGCTACATTTTCAACTGTCTCCACAGAGCAGAAGATGAAAATGCTTTAACATTGGCTGAGTCTCTGCTGTATCTCCAGTTAATCAGCGTGCACATCAGTCTAACCTAACTATCTAAGTATCAGTCACTGACATCATCTTGCAAATAAAGCACCTGAGCAGTCAGTACGGGTTACTCAGTTACCCTCAAACAATTAAACACACTTTTTGTCATATACTGTGTTGGAAAGACAAACATAATCATGGAAACCAGAAGTATTTCTATACCTCATTGAATTGTGTACTATTTGAACAGATGGGAAACTTAACAGTGCTAAAGGCTGCAGTGTCTATATTGTCACATGCTTTAGGTGTAATTTAGCATTTCAGCATAGACATCTGTTAAGTTACAACATGGTAGCTGCTATGAGCTATAGTTCTTTTCAACTCTTGAGTATGCCAAGCCTGCTTCTGCATGTGATAAATGGTATAAAGTATTTTCCAGGAATTCTTTACTTCAGGGTTATAGTTTTTGCTAAGTGACATGAGTTGGCAGTTAATGCAAGAGGATTGCCAGAGGATCATAAGGTAAAGAAGGAAATCATGTCAAAGAACTACTTTCACTTTTTCTACAGGACCCTGATAATGACCTTACTGTTACAGTCGTGCTGTGTGCCCTATGCAGGAGTATGGATCCGTGTTGTACACACGTAGAAAACTGCTTATGCAGGATGATTAGACTTTCCACAGTATCACCAGCAATGTTACCCACCAGCAACAGCTATTTCCCAGTCTTAATGTAACAGTTTGTTGGGTGTGCTGGGTGTGCCGGAGAAGGCTTGTGGCCAGAGACCTGGCTGCGCTCCAGCAGTTCCTGACTCCAGCAGCATTCTAACCACATTTCCTTGCCAATAAATTTCTTATGCCATTACGTGAAGTAGGAGGGAAGGGAAGGCTGTGTTGCAGGCCATTCGTAGCAGGTGTGGCCCCAGAGTCTAACAGGCATAATTTAGAGCATCTTACGGTTTCTTCTAAACAGTTCTAGGAACTCCTTGAGGACCCCACCTGTTCTAAGGGAAAACAATAGTGGCGTACATTCGTTTCACCCCTTTATCTTCCGTTTAGGTATGCCAAATGGAGTTCGTGTAACTGTCTGCCTCTGGTTTTAGGCATTTATGAGACATGGTATGTTCTGGACACATGCAACTAAGCTGTTTATCTCCATGGGGATTTTTTAAAAAACAGCAGGAAAACAGATAGTGAACTTGTTTGACTAATTTTTTCCTTGATGAATCTGGGAGGCAAGATTATACTTAAAAGCTTTAATAAATGAATAGGGATAATTTGAAAATCAGATCCCTTTGTGATTCAGTAATCTTTCAGTTGTCATGTTTATACAATCAAGTCTACAGAAAGTAGCCAGAAGAAGCCATCATAAAAAGTTACTTAGAATTTTTCTGTGTTTTTGTCAAAGTTATATATTTTGTTCACTTTACTTTAGAAGTTTATAAACTCCAAATTTTTTTTGAATCCCATGTTAGCATGATTCAGTCAGCTGTGGTAAATGGTAATCCTTGTTCTTAATCTTGAGAGACATATATTTGAAATTGAAGGAACAGAATTCCATTATCTGTACCTTGGTGAGACATGAAATATAACCCAAATCCTCTTATTCAATTAACCTGGCTTACTTTAAAACAATAAAGATTTTTGTCTTTAGTCAGTTGTTCTGTGGAAAAATAGTTACTTAATGTATGGTTGATATTTATCTGAAAGCTGTTAAGTGACTACCCTAATATTCAGGACAACAAACTGTAAATGAAGAGGCTTCAGATAAGTAGTACAGTGCAGTTTATTCGTCTTTTAAATAATGCTGCCATAATGCTCCTTAAGGACTAAGAAATGTAGCTCCTCCAGATTGCTTACATTGACTTCCAATACAATAGAGAGACAACACATTTAAATGCTCTCAGTCTCCTTGCCACAGCTGTAATAAATAATTCTCAGAGCAGAATTCACATTATACTTACCTTGCTGTATTATGGTTTCATATTTACATTTTATCTCAGACACAGTTCAACACCTTTTCTGAGTCCTCTCAGCTGTCTAAATTCAGGCATTTTGGGCCTTACTTGATCTGCCCTCAGATAGCTAGTATTTTGATGTCAATATGAGCTGCTGGTACCTTTCTGCAAATCTCTCTTTGCTGCTAATTTTAAGGAACTGTGCTCGCATTTTGTTGGCTCTGTGATTTCTAGGATCTGTGTTTGGATTGTATTCTACCTTTAGTTTACCAATTAATAATTTTTAGATTCGGTCAAAGAGTTTCTAATGCGTGGCAGTTACTGACAACCAACAAATACCAACCCTGCCTTGCATCTGAATTTCTAGAAATTGTCATTCCACTTGATGTACTGTAGAGGGTGGAGAGCAGAAGGGACATGTGGAAGTGGCCTGTGGGTGTGTGAGAACACAAGCTCATTTTAAAAAGTCCAAATATATGCTGCATGGAGAGGACCACTAAACTCTAATGCTTTTCTTTTATGTCCAAATAAGCATTTTTACTAAACAGAAGAAGACATTGCTAGAATTCAGGTACTTTGTGGAAGCAGGAAAATTGTGAGATGATGGTATCTTAGAGTCCCAAGGGACACTGAGAACTACAGAGGATAGTTTTGACTTGAGAGCAAGCCTGGTTATTTAGCTGAAGACTTTTGCTTCATATTTTTCTTGGAGCCCTCAATAGTTGAACAGGTTCACTCAGGAGAAATACACCACACGGGAGACTGGACTTGCACAGTACAAGTATTATACAAACCAAACAGCCTTACAGCCTTATATGCGCTAATTTTTCAACACACTTAGGTCTAGGCTATGCTTTGCCATTTGGAAAATGGCTATTAAACATCAGCTTTAAGACCTTTAAGCTTTAAGAAATTAGTTCTTATACATTATGTTTACGTGCAATTCGAAGGTATGTTTGAAGATGGTGGGCCAAATCCATATGTTGCTCTTCAACCACAGGTGTCTGTGGTGGATCCCTGAAACTTGTAGTTGAGAAACTTGTAGTTTAGTTTAGTGCTCATTCAAATGACTCACTCTCATGGAACTAACACTAAATCAAACCCCAAGTTTGGAGGTAAAGCAATTATTGAGGTATCACCCCTGCGACTCAGCAGCTTCTGGATTATTTCAAGACATACGATAGAAGGAGGCAAATGCAGTTCACCACTGACAATGTAAGGTGGCTTTTGGGAACATGCACTAAATGGGATCATATCCAGATGTTGAACTCCCAGATGTGTGTGTGTAGTAATCATCCAATCAATCAATTTGTATAAAAGCAGGAATGAAAAGTCAAACAATATCTAAATGTGAGTTGGAAACTGAAATTCAGTGGGCTCTAGGGTACAAAGATGGTCCTGTCAGTGTACAGGATGCTGGCTGTATCGTGTGGGAGGCTCTATGCAAGAAAGTGAGTGTTACTAGATAGGGAAAGGAAATAAAAATTTAGCTTCTCACTTGTGTATTGATGTGTAACAACAGTAAACAGAAATGAGATGTGCAACACATGAATAACTGTTTGTCCAACTTGCTGAAAATCAGATCCTTTCTTTGTTTACAAACTGTAATACTGACATTTAGAAATCACCACTTCCATTCTGTATTTTGATAATTTATTTTTTTAGAATTTGTGTTTTCTTAACCCATTGCAGTCACATTCAATAAGATATAAACACAAATACTTGTAGTTTAAAGGATTTAAAAACAAAAATGAATGAGGAAAAAACACTATGGTACTTTCCTTGACCTAACATTTACACAGAAAGTTTTTAATTTTGACATGACTAGACAGATACCAAATGCTAAATGGTTTTAACTAACATCAATACACAATTAGCAGTCTTTGTAATTAATCAGGGCAGAAAATTGGAGACAAGGGCCTAACACAGGCTTCTCTCAGTCTTAATGTCCACTCTGCAAAAGTATAAACTTTTTCCTTACTCTTTGGACAATTTTCAAAATGGCTCCTGCACAATTCAGAGATTACAATTACTATTGTTGCTGTTCAATCAAAAATCTGTCAGCCTTTGAAACCCTGTCATTATTTATGTTCAAAGGCAGGAAATACTAATGAGGTTTGATTTCATGAGCCTTCATGAGACTACTTGCATATAGTTCTCCTCACAAGATAAACTCGTATTTTGTGTTTATTTTGTGAAATACAAACTTAAATGTAAAACATGAGAAAACAGTAGCTGAGAGATGATATCCTGAAATGGTCCGAATATTCTGGTAAAGGTACTCCCATAAAACCTTCAGCCCAGCCATATCATTGCAGCCTATTTCTGGATTTATGTCTTAACGTTATGTCTTAATGTGCCATTTCAAGCCCATGGAATAGAAACATACATTCCATTTAAGAAAGAATTTGGAGTCCTGGTATGATTGTATTTCAGTTTAAGTATTTTATATTTCTTCTGGTACAAAGCATAAAACAGAAGCTACATTTAATTTTCTTACCCCTCACAGAATTAATTAAAAGACACCAGAGTTCAGTCAGCAAAACCTACAATGTTTACTACATGAAAATTTAATTGGAATTCTAAAAAAAGATGTTTGCAGCGAATTATTGTATTCACAGCTGAACTATTTTGCTGTGCAGTTTTTTGTGTGAGAGAATCAAAGAAGGTTTTGGAGTTCAAGTCTTTTTCCTATTTTTCCACTGATATTTCTTATGCTCTTTCAGAATGATTCGCTTATTACTCACCAGTGTGATTTATCATTTAACATTCTGACTGCTAATGTTTCCTAGTCCAATCAAAAAGGTCATAGAACAATACATAACTAAAAAGTCCAGTGTAATCAGGTTACTTGCGATGTAATTTATAGCTACTTGAGTTGAAATGAAACTTATTTGGGTTTTTGTTCACATAGTAGTCATTACACATTTCTGAATTTCATCTTTTAAAATGTGGATTTAGTGTGTTTTTAGTTTAATAGCTGAAGGATTTTCCATGTGGCTGGTCCTATTGCACAGATTTGGCTTTAAGCTGGGATCAGAAGAAAAAACATAATCATGTATAAGAATTAATTACAGCTTTAGTGGATAAGCTAACTTTAAAAGATACAGGCAAATCTGTACTCATCAAATAGTGATTTTTTTCAAGCTTCTTTGTTGATTGTCTTTGTTGTGGGAAAGTATGAGAGACATTTCAGGAATGACAACCTGATTGCAAAGATAAGTACCAGAAAAGATTTGATCATGTCATTGATATTGATGGGAAAATATATCTTGGGTTTTCATGGGGATTGACTTGATGGGCAAGCTAAAGTGCATGTGCAAGGATTAGGCTTGTCAGTGGGAAACACTAAGTCTGGTCATTACATTTAGTTCATTTTTGGTACAAAGAAGCAAGGAAACATTTGTAAATCTTTGGTCCTTGCTGAATAAAACTGAATTATTTCAGTCAAACTGCCACCTTTAGCTGTAAAATATCAGAGCTATCAGATAGGAGCAGTGATTAGTGACTGCAGAATGGTACAAATCCATCTGCACCTTGGACCCTAAGAAAGCATTGGGATATTCTGTCCCAGATCATGAGAGTACCATAAAAATAATCATATTGAATAATATAATTCCTTTTTTTCAAGGTTAGTGAGGAAGTTAGTGAGTTTGGTTTCTAACACTACCTAGCAGAAAAATTACTCAACTAATTGGAAAAATGCATGTGTAAACTGTTTAGTTTCCTTTTTTACATGAAGAACTGAAGAAAATTGTTCTAACTGGCCACTGCTCTGACAGGTGAAGCAGAGACTATATAGCCCATGTAGAAAGGTTTCGGTGCGTTTAAACCATCTTTGAAACCTCCCAACTGTGGTCATCGCTGAGGGCTAGAGGCACTCACTCCAAAAAGGCCAGATTCAGAAAAGCTTCCCCAGTTACACCAACCCACCTTTCCTAAGATTTCCTTCTGTCTGTCCAGTCAGTGTTGCCAGTTGATGCCCAGGTTCTGAAATAAACAGTCCTAGGTTTTTTCTTCTGGAAGGGAGTCATATGATAGCTTCACTCTTAATTGTCATAGAGCCTGCAATAAAAGAGTCTCCATCTCTCAGGTCTCAGGGGCCCAAAGAGCTCTTTATGCCCCTATGCATCTCAAAAGGAGAAGAGTGATGGAAAGGATCTGAACCTTCACCCATCTCACAACATTCAGATTTATGAGTCATGTAACACCAAGGTGCAGCCCCATTTTGTTTACATCACACTCTCAATACAATACTTCCTGCTTAATCAATTGTGGAGTCATATATTTGTGTTTCACATGGTACGTTATTACTGATTTTATCGTAGCTCAGAAACATGTAATTATTTATGCTATTAATATGGCCCCAATGGGAAGGGTATTCTGTACTGCTTGGTGTGTGTCATAAAAACTGTAGTCCCCAGTGAATGCTCCGTTTGTTATCAGTATTTATTCAGTAATGACAGAACAATAGTGATGGCTTAGTGCTCAAAACACAGAAGTATTTTTAATCTTTTACAATATAATGAAACTTCAGGATATTAAGATTTCCTCAGTTCCATGCAAAGTTAGGTCTTCAAAACTGACAGGAGTTTCCAGAGCCCGTGGACATGCAGAAGTTTTGGAAACAAAGCTGGAGAAAAGGAACCTCAGTTTTATGCTTGGGCCTGGTTATGTAGTTCCTTCTTCAGCCAGAACTAATTCAAGTCTAATTTGTGAGATATATATTTGAATTATTTCCCTAATAGGGACAAGGAGATCAACACAATACTAGTGGACTCTGTTGCACAAGTAACTAATCTCTAAACTGTGTACAAAACCCAGAGTCTTGGTTAAGCAGGCTGTTTAATATAGGTGCACCTAACTTTAATCACAGGAGAGTTCCTGTTCACTAGTCAACTGCAGGGGGTTACAAACTAGTCCAAAGGATCTTACTGCCTCTGTGCTCCTGCAAGTGCATTTGTACTCATGATTACCAAGAGTAATGTCTAAAGATCAAAGACAAAGGGTAATTTTCAACCTTGTAGTGCCCTACAGTGGGGTCAATTACATGAATAATTCAATATATCACAGGCATGCATTGTAAAACCCAGGCAGAGGAAGTACCTTTGTGATAACAGCCCTGCGTCAATTCGTCTCTTTGCCCAAAGTGCACTGGGACTGAGAGCTTTTCCTTTGTTATTTTAAATCAGTGTTCTTTTTGAAGTTTTCAAACAGTTTTATCCTACAGATTACAGGAACAATGGTACCTGTGTTGCACTATATTACAGCAGCACTTTGAAGGAGTAAGCAAACAGCTGAGGAGTTCTAAGAAGCTATCAGAAGCAGACTGAGTTTGGCAGTCAACAGCCACCTCATCTTCTCCAAGGCTTCCTTGTCTTCCTTTGCCTTCCCTGAAAAACAAGCAGATCAATGGCTTCTGATCACATTCCTGGAGATCCTTTCAGACTCACAAGTAACCTAGAAGAGGCAAGAGGGAATCTCTGCTAACCCTGTAACTGTGAAAATAGATAAGAACTTTTATCTTGAAAGACCTATCCTACATGTGTAAGGTAAATAAAGAGATCATATTAAATTTACTTCAGATCTTCCTCTACACTCCTCTACATTCCTTTTAATCCTCATTACTGATGTCAATATTAAGAATGTTGCACCAAAGCAATCTAGTGCTATGGCAGAAGAGGAAAAATACAAAATCATGAAGTTGCTCCTTTCTCTGCCTTATCCTGACTTTTGAGATCTTGCTATGTTATTGACAGGCAGAAAGAATACGTAGTCAGATGTACCTTCTCTCCAAAAACAGGCAAATGAGCGTGCTCTTCAGTTGCTGGCCCAGGAAGTTCCAACAACAACAACAAGAAGTCTCACAAACAAGGAAACATTTTTTTCTCCATAAGGATAAATTAATTTAAACATGTTTTAGGGTGTGCCTCACATGCTCTAATGCGTATGTCAGACACATGACATTATTTAGTATTACACAGCACAAGGCATCATCTTTAAATCAAAGTGTTGCATGGCCCTTATTTTTTGCTTGACACGTAGCAGATGCCTTCTGCTTACATAAATCTTCAGACGAGATTGTTAAACTACAAGAATAGGCGCAGTACTGAACACAGAATATTGGAGTGCTTTGCAGGAAAAGCTGTTCATTACCAGAAGGAAAAGAGCCTGAACTGTATCAATTCTAATGCCTGTCATAGGCAACCCTATCAAGCAGTGCTCTCAGACTGTCATCCTTCTCTTTAAATGAAGCTGAGGCAGGTGATAACATTTCCTTGAAGTGCTAGTTTATCTCCCTGGTCAAACTAAAGGAGCAGAAGTAAAGGCTTTTCCTTTCATCCTCCCTACCAGCTGGATCTTTATAAAGCTAGCCACAGTCTTTGAACATAATCTTCTTCCTTGTTATCTTGGCATGTGCAAGTAAACTCCAGTTGCTCATAATCAGGAGCCAAATCTTCCAGTTTAAGTACAGGAACAATATACAGGATAAACCTTTCAAAGAGGGACTATGGGAGGATGGAAGGCGCAGAGCATCAACAGCATACAGCACGCTAGGTCTCATGGTGCAGTGGACTGAAAGGAAAATTAAGGCTCTGGGCAGTAGCTGTTCCTAAGGAAGCCAGGGAGATGGCAGTATTTTAGCAGAGGAATTACATGTTGCTCTTGAAAAATGGAAAGTGACTGATTTGCTGGATCATTGAAGAAGTGGAGTGTAACTGTGGCTAAAGGAGATAAGTGCTAGTGTTCATAGTGCTGAAGAGATTGGTCAAAAGTCTTTCAAGCCTAGCTTTTGTGAGGCCATGCATTGACCTCAGCTGGGTAGTAGGAGTGATACTGGAACAAAAATTCATTGCTGCTGCTTTTTGCAACTGTTTCTCCTAAAGTAATCCCCAAAACAACAAAAGTTTGTTCATTAATCAGTTTTCATTAATAAGAATGATTTCCTCTTTTTTGTTTCTTTTTCCCCTTTCCTCTTCTACCTCTTTTTGTCTTTATACATATTGCCTCAGGCATTTGCACATTCACTAATCTTTTCAATATTCATAAAGCAAAAGTCATACATAACCCATGGGAAAGTACCTACCCATTCATATGTTTTTTCAAGGTGAAGTACAGACCTTTTCTGAAACGGTGAAGAGTCTTTGTCCTGTACTTATAGCTATCACACATGGCACAGACACTCCTTTGTACTCCCAGTCACTTTGCCAGGCACAGATTCACTGTTGACACTAAAGAGAGGAAAGAATGAGCACAGAGAGTCTCTAGATTGTTCTTTAAGATAGAAAAGAGGAAAAGCAAAGATAATGAAGGAAAAAATTAAGAAAGACTAGAGAGAGGAAAATTTAATAGAAAAAGGGAAAAGAAAGCAAGTTGTTGTGTAGAATTGGTACACATTATCCTTTTAAAAGAAACTGCTAAGTATTCTTCATGAGTATGAACACAGAACTATATACTGTACATGTCATACAATAAACTTTTAAAAGTGCATTTCAAGTCCTTGCTAAAAGAAGTTTAGCAGTCTACAAACAAGAATGCTTTTAACATTGCAACACCCACAGCCATTTTATAGGTCTTGTGGCTTGGATCTCATTCTTGGTGGGGGTTACTCTTCATTTCTTATCCAGAGTGTTTACATCTTTGTGGTGTCGGCAATACAGACCCATCTTTATAAGACCAGCAAGAAAAAAAACCCCAGCAATAAATCTCTGCAATGTGTTTTCAGTATGTCTATAAATCTGAAGTATTTAAATGTGAAACAGTCCTTTGCTTTGAAAACTGTGGATTGAAACTCACAAAAGGATTGATTTCAATGTTTTTATTCAAGATGATCTGAACAAAGATGAGGCTAATATTTTCCCTTGAATGTAACCTTGAAATTAAGAGGCACTGTGAGAAAAGAAACCCGGTATTTTATTAAAGGAATTGTTGGTGGTTCATCACTATGGGACTGAAGCCAAAACTGTTCTTACAGAAAGAAGTGCAGTTCACTGATGAATTTGTATAACCTGTGTGTTATAAAGACACAGTAAAAACTTCAGCTGTTTAGATGAAAAATCTAAATAGGCACAGATAGATCTCTCTTCTATGTCTATATTCATCATCTTAAATATAATGTTATTCAGACAGGTGAATACAGATTCCTGTAAGTAGTTTTGGAGATTTCGTATAACTGGACATCTACACTGTATTTTTTTGACGAACTGAGATTTTAATCACCGATTTTGATAAATGATAATATTTTCATAACAATGTGATCCCCAAAGGATCAAAGATTAATTGTAGTAAGTACCTTTAGAGTGTTCAGCACTTTCTAGAGTCAAAAATAGTTTCTGCCCAACAGAGATCTCGCTGAGAGGATGGGATCTGAGATAGGGTGATAAATAGATAACGTGTTTGAAAGGCAGAAGAAAGAAAGACCCATACGAAGAAAGCTACAAAGCTAGATGGATTTGAATAAATCAACAGCTTCAGACTGCAACAATCTACAGTGACCAGAGAAGAAATAGAATTACCTGGGTTGCCATTCTCTTCTTATCAACAAGGTGCTGAACTTAACAAAGGTGGAAACGGATTAATATGGAGGTTGAAGGAAACAAAAGAGATTTTGGTAACAAGAAAGAATCCTTCAAAAGACTGAAATGTCAAAATGTATGTTTTAATTTAATAGTGGTAGCAGCTTCTCACACAAGTTTGTCCTCTCTCATCTCTGTGTCAGTACCTGAGTGCCATGAATTCTCTTCTGATGAGTGTATGTTTTGGGAAACACCACACAGTACAGCCTTTCTTTCTAATACAACTCTACTTAATATAGTCTTTTCATGAATGAGAAATACATTACATCATCTCTTCTCTGTAGTACCTATGTACTATAGAGTGTGTGTGTACTTGCCTCCCCTTCCAAGAGATAATAGTTGTATTCAACTACTTCCTCTGAACACCAGCATTTTTTACCTCATTTACCTTAACAGAATAATTGTTTAGTCAAAATATAGGTTAGTCACTTGTCCTTGGCCCTGTTCTTGAGAGAACCTGGTAGAGATTTTGGCAAAAAAAGGGAACACACAGGTCCAAATTTTTCACACTTAACTTGAGGCAACCACGTTGTATATATGAGTTAGGTCTGTAGCATGCACATAGGTTGCCTATATGGATAATGCATTGACATTTTTTGAGGTCAAGTCAACCCACCGAAGGTCTGGATGTGGGCCACCATGGTGTTCCAGTTTTCAGGAATTTTTATAACAGCTTCAAAATATCAATGCAGAATTCATAAACTGCACATAGACAGATTCCACAAATAGTCACACAAGGCCAACCCACACACCCAAATGGATATTTCCCAGCTGCTGGAGCAAGTGGGGTCCCCTGCTGCTATTTCTGTCTGTCTGAGCAGCTGGGAAGGAGCTTCCTGCTGCTTCAAGGGCAGTTGGTCCTTTTTTCCACTTTAGGATGGAAAGAATGAAAAGATTCCTAGAAGATTCTCACTATCTGAGAAGGGTCCTTAGCCACCAATACTGCAAGAGAGTGGGTTTTACTCTGTGGATGAGGAACCATCAATGACCTTGTGTTATGTTGTGTTGCTTTAATTTGATTTTAAAGGGATAAGAAAAGAAAAAGGGAAGAGAAAAAGAATTAATATTGAACATAAGTACTGATGGTACTGTGGAGGAGCTAACACCTAAATTCAAGCATCCTGAAAAATGGAGTGAATTGAAAAAACAATTATTGTGACTATCATGGGTCAAGTCCTGGAAAAACACATTAGCAGATATGTATATACCAGCATGAACATTTAAGTGAATCACTGTGTGTTATCACAATAGCATTGCATTTGAAGTGAAGGTGTTAGAAATCCCCTTCAGAAATTAACCCAGTTATTCTTAATAGCAGTTATGGCTTTTTGTAACCACATTCATGTTAGTCATCTTAGAAATACAAATATGTCTAATTTGCAAAATGGCAATAAAAGTAAAAGAATTCACATATTAGGTTAGTGGCTGGAAGTGTGTTTCTCTGTCAGCGCTGAGCTACATTGCTATTCTAGCTTTCAAAATGATTGCATATAGTAGTTTGCCAGGAGATTTGCTCTACGTACAGTTGTACAAGTGCTTCTGTACTCTAGAAAACAAGAAATGACAGGAATATGTTGTAAAAATGTATCCTCTCTGTTGGGAGGTTTTTTATTACACATACATTTAGTCCAAATAATTTTAAACTTACATTTCCACCAAGACTCATCTTTGCTTTAACAAGTGTTTTTTATTAACTGGAATGATGGGTTTTTCGTTTTGAACTGAAATCTCCTTTTTGTGTTTTCAAAAGGGCATATATCTGAAGGCTTATTTTTAAAGCTGAAATGCAATATGTTGAAAAAGCAGTTGTGAACTCTTTTTCTGTAATTGAAAAAATGCATGAGTTAGGCTTTAAAGTGTGAAGAATGATACAGCTACTATCTGTGCTGACTCAGGCCATCTTGCTTCCATGCTGGTATGACCTTCAAAAGGAGTTAGAAAAATCACTTGAGAAGAGAATTTCTGTCTAAAAATGTGAATCAAAACTTTTCATCGCTGCATGCAAAATATCAAGTGTAATACCTGTTATCATTTCAATCTTAACATAGCTTTTTTCTAATATTAGAAGTATAGTCTGGCTACATCAGGATCCTAAAAGAATACTTTTGTTTTATAGCTGGAAATTATGCGGTAATAAATTCTTCTTTCTTAAAAATGTAATGAGAAACAAGTGTCATTGCAACTATGTTACTATAATGCAGTGCATTTTTTATTGTATCTGGCTGTATGTTAGTAATACCCAGATCCAAATATGTGGGTTTTTTTTTTTTCTCTGTGTCTAAATAGTACTTAGGGATCAGAATGGCCATAATAATCTGAATGGTCAGTAAAGAATAAGTAAAACATTTTTATTGGTCAGACAAGAATTTTGGTCAGTTTTTAAAGACATATAATCCACACTGATTATGTTCAAAGGATTAATATGGCTTTATGTTCGAGAATTGTCCCTGCAGGTCCCTGTATCAGCCAAGAATAATATCTATACAGATTTGCCAGTCTGGAATGGTTTTAAATTAAATTCCTGCTCATGCTCAACTTAGCTTGATTTAACTTGGTGAAAGTCAACTGTTTCACCAATATGCAGTTTACAGAAGAAATGTGCAAAAATTATAAAAATGTATATAGTTTTGAGTAGCATATTCAGTAAGTGGTTATGTATTTTGACAAGTTACATAGATTGTAGAATTTTTACTGAGATGGTAAATGATTTAATCTCATAAATGAGTAGGATGATTTATCAGTGAACTTGGTAAATATGCTTAAAAATAGACATCTAATTGATGATTGCCAGTGTCTTATTCCAGGCATACTGGAGAGAAGGGATAGGGCTGCTGCATTAAAAGTTTTTGCAGCTTCCAAAAGTTCTTCTCATATATGGCAGTGTGCAGTCTGTAACACATTGTGTCACAGTGTGTAGGGTATGTCATATGGTCAATAACTTATCTATATGTCTACAGATGCCGTGATACTGCACCATACATGAAGGACTCTGTGCATGGAACACAGGTGATCTGCTGGTCAGCTGCAGACCACTTACAATTATCTTCATGGGTAACAATGGTCATAGTTTGGGATTGCTTCTTTATGTTCAGTATTTTACTGAACATAAAATACATTGTTCAGTATTTTACCTCAGCTTTAAAGTGACTATTCTTTTCCACTGAGTACTTTTTATGTAACTCCTTGCACCATTTACTGAATGTGCTACCTCCTGATTAGTGTAATTCCTGTCTGTCATCCCTATACCTGTTTGTTTCTTCAGGGAATCAAGAAAGCCACTGAAAGGCTAGAACAAGCACTGGAATTGTCCCACTTGCCTTTCACAATCTCTGAGTTTTCATGGGTCATTACATTTTTTCAGAGGTATTTTGGTACATCTCTTATCTTTATATGCTGGAAAAATGGGGTATTGAAATCCCTTCCCATACATTTCACTACTATTGTAGTCCATTGTTGTTGGACTTCACCAGTTCCGAAGAAGGAAACCCAAAAAAGATCACATTACATGTGTAGTCCAGAAACAGCACAAACTTAGACACTTTTGTGACCAGAACCCCAAATGATTCTTCCAAGTAAGCAATAAGGAAGGATATCATCATCATCATCATCATCATAATCATGCTATACCTAAGACCATGCCATCTGTTTCCTCAGATTCATACTCCATAATCTAATGATCAAGATCAATGTACATTGTTATTTTGCTATAGTGTCTTGAGTGAGTGACATAATGTATCCCTCCCAACCCCCTTTCCTGATGTCGGACCATTTTGTTTTGTAGTACCTTTTACTACTTTGACTGTTTTCTTCTTATAATAGGGAACTGGCAAGTGATTTCACTAAAGAAATATTAGGAATGTCCGGTTCCAACAGACTGGCAAGCTACATTAGAGTTGCATGAAGCAGTTTTTACTCTAGCTAAAGAGCAGTATCACTTGCTGGGTAAAATTTGTACTTTTTCATTGATTGCTCTGCAAGGGAATGGTGCTGTTGTGTTTCATAAATAGTGTAAATTTAGTTTTGTGAAAATGTACACAAATAACAGTTTTTTTCCATAGTCCATTCCTCTCAAAAGGTCCCTGCAATCATCTTTCATCTACTCGTTTCAATCCAGTGTCCCTCTCTCATCTATCACACTTGGCATATAAACTGTGTGTCCTGATGGCTGTTTCTGAAGTTGCCCCTCTATTTCTGAAGGCTCACCAGTGATGTGACAGTGGTGCCCATCTTATGTATACCTTCACACACTCATGGTTTAGGTATCTGTTACACTTGAAACACCTTTGTGCTGTCCCTTGGGGTTCCTCTTAGCCATGGGAAGAGTATTACAAAAAACTTCCAATGACAGTTTGGAAGCAGAGAACTTCATAATCTAATAATATAGATTCTGCCTTATTACCTGATAGTGCTGTACAGTGACTCCTGCAGACAGCATCTTCAGTAGTAGGTGGTTCTGTACCTCATGTGGTAAACTACTGTCTTGTTCATATTTTGTCACTCCATGGGGGTCAGAGGCTCGAAGGATGATAAGGTCTGCCATGGTTATGCCTTGCAACATCCCTGTAAACCCTGTGACTTAGTATTTCAGTACACTTTATCGAAAAGAAATACGATTCCTGAACTTTGTCTTCTACCTGATCACCCTTGTTCATAATTCAGGCTAGAAGCACTGGTTGATGGCAAACTCTTCAGACCGTACAGGCATATTTTCTTTCCTTTGCTCAGGTGGAACAGTCTGAAACCACCTGAAGCTGGTAGCACAGAAGCTATTAGTTACCAAGTGCTGGGTTGCCAAACAAAAAAGGTGATTCATTTGGATGGTGGGGAGGACTACAGCTCTTCTGTAATGAATTCTTTATTAACACTGTGAGAGACAGAACCAGGCAGTTTCAAATTCACAAATCATCTGTCTTTTTAGTAATATATGTGTTTTTTGGCACCCCAACAGCAGGCCTCGTTCCCCTAGAGAGAATCTTTCAAATGCTCAATAATGCATCTGTTATTATGAGAAGGATGTTGAGAGTTTTGAACACAGCAGCTCAGCTGAAGCAGCTGTTGCTTCAGAAACAGCAAAAGCAGAAAAAAAGAACATTTAAAATTTTTAAATGTATGCTCCCATGTGGTCTGTTTCTCAGCCCAAAAAGGGGCCTTTGCACTGCAGCTGCCACCTGTCTGCAGTGGGGGAAGCTTTATGAAGGGTTTTCCTGGGGCTGCACTTGGCTGCCCGTTTGAGGCCACAGCCAAAGCCAACTGTTAAAAACCATTGTAAAGAGTGAGTTCAGCTATTCCACCCTACTTAGATTTCTCATGACCCTGATCTTCCACAGGGGCTGGCAGTTAGAGTGAGTGACATGGTAAATCTTGGCCAATGAAAAACCTAGCAATCTCCAGAAACAAATATAATTACCTGGCTGATGATAGGTATGTGATTCAAAGTGCCACAGGAAACAGCAGTTACAATTTCACAGAAAAATGAAGTGTTGGTAACCACAGCAGAAGTCTGTATATCTGCCAGGTAATGATCCTCACCCTGCAAAGGGAACTGTTGTAGGCATCCATTAGGTTTCTCACAGGGTGACAGGGTCCACCTGATTGAATATGATAGCAACACAGGCCAGTTAGCAACTTTCTTGAAAGGATGCCAGGAAAGAATCCTATGTATAAGCTGTGTATATCTTTCAAAGACTGTACTTTATTGTATACAACCTAATTGCCATATTATATGCCTACCACTGCTTTTTCTGAATGGCAGATACTTCCTCTAGTTTAGATTGTGCCTCCCCCTTCAACCCACTTTCTCATATTAAGTAACACCACACTCCTTAGTGAATACAGCTAACTCAGCTGTGACTTTTAAGAAGCAGTGAAAATCAGTTCTATAGGAAGTCTTGTTTTTAAAGCTGTTTCATATAAGATTTTATATCTAACTTCTTTAAGTATGGAGTGGAAAAACTGAACCATAATTCATGCAGTAGTTCCCTTTCTCTGTGTTTTGAAAGTGTAAATCAAAGGTAAGTTTTATACAAATAAAAACCAGCAAGTGCCCGTTAACACGGAGAGTGTTGGAATTCTGGATTTGCCACACTGATGTGCAGAGACCAATGGGAGTCATATATATTTTGATGCATTTCTAATAATCTGCAGTATTCAAGAGCAAGCATCCTGTCCCTATTGCATATTATTTTGTTTATCTTCCTTGACTTCTCCAATTAACACACATGGCCATGTTTGAAGTTATGGCTTTTACAGACCCATGTGGCTTTATACTGACACAGATTGCAGCTCAAAATAAAAGGAAAGGAAGATTTACAGTTCAGCCCAATACTGTACGCCAAAATCTAAAAATGGTTTAAGACAGCTTCTTAAATAATCACATTTCAAACAGCATGCTCAGGTTCTTATGCCAGAAATGTTAAGCATTTTTGTACTTCCCCAAACTCTGTGGAAATAAATTAGGGTTTTTTTTTAAATCAGACAATTATTGGAGGAAATGCTGGATAATGTTCATTGAGTCTCAAGCTGCCAGTTCTCATGATATCGGGATTTCAAAAAATAATTCCAGCTCCTAAAGCATGAATTACAATAGATTGCTAGTTCTTATTTTATTTTTTAAAGGTAACTTCCTTGTTCTTCTAACTGTGGAAAGAAAAACATAAATGTGAACCCTTAAGGCTAAAAAAGTTAAAAGTAGATTTTGTAGCACTATTCTAAAACTATGATGGTTAAAGTTAACTCCTTCATTTTGGGGAGCTAACTCATGATGCTAGAGCTGTGCCAATACTGCTGTCTAATTTAAGATAACGGCTACTCTTCTGGAGTCAACACTGCTATATAGAATACTGTGATATTCATGTTGTATAGAGAGGTAACACCTCAAACAAGTATTTTTACTGCAGATTCTAATGGCATATATGAGAATAAAATTGAAACTATATAATTCTTATAAGCTACATATAGTTTCTTGTGATTGCCCTCAAAATAGTATTTTTAAAAATCCTCTAAACAGGTCAGATAATTACTATTCCAGAAGACATTACAAGAAAAAAAAAATCTGTGATGGTTAAAGACCTAATGGCCATTGAAATTATTTGACTTAAATTTCTGGTCAAACATCCTGTGTCAGTACAGACAAATTGTACAGCATTAAAGTACATGACATTTTCGTATCTTTTGTAATTATAGGAGTATAATTATATTAACAGTAGGAATCATATGGAGACCTAGTGTAGATTATTTCACTACCATTGCTAGTTTAGATTAGGCAAGCACATTTGGGGCATTATTAACTACTGAAGAAATGTATTAGCTGTGAAAGAAATGTATATTTGGAATTTTTCTGGGATCAAAGTCGTTGCACAGGCTGCATTCTAGGCAGATTGGTAATATGTAGTTTCCAGAAGAAACTGATGTCAGAAAGATCATGTAGATAGCTGATACCAGGTTATACCTATGCGTAGATGTGTCACAACCACACTGACATTGCACAAAAGTGTTGAAGAGAGTTTATTTTGATACTGCAGAGAAAAATAATCCAGGGTTTGGGGCCAGTTCTTGAGCCATGGTGGTGGGATTGGTCTTCATGTGTTCTGTCTGTGGCGTAATTAGGTGATGTGTTCCTCTGCACAGCCCTTGCTCATATTGCAGACCGACCCCCTGCTCATCTGCGGACACAGCAGAAGCCAGCTGGCTGCTGGGGCAGTGCATGCTGTATGAATACCTAATCCCAGTCTTTTCTGAACAAAATGTTATGGGCCAGGTAGAAGTACACACTTGTCTATGATTTGTGAAACAGTTGGAATTTCTACACTATTTCTTTTTTCTGACATACCATATATTAACAAACTCATTTTGTCGGGAAATAGACTGTACCTGTGATACTAGAAAGACATGAAGAAGTAGTAAAACATGAAGTATAAATCTGTGCATAGGAGAATTAAATTCTTCTGCAAAAATGAAATACCAATAGTGACAGAGGGCAGTGCTTATACATTAATTTCATAACTTACACAGTCATTGACATGGAGAAGATAGTGAGGATGAGTAAGAACCTATAATTGCTGGGGAAGTATTCAAATTTTCAGCTTCCTTATTAGTCTCAGCTCTTTCATGATAATCCACTGTTTCTTTTTCTTCCTAATCCCTTCTAGTATTATTCTATGTTAACACCATGTATTTGTGTATTTGAAACATGGATTCTAAGGTGTTACGTAGCTCTGGCTCTCCACTTACTCTGGTCCTTATTTATTTTTACACATATATATGTATACACGTACAGACATACATAAAAATATTTATGAATACAAATATGTAGGTTTATGTATATATATGTGTGTGTGTGTGTGTGTATAAATATGTATGTATGTATGCATTCAATTTCTGTGTGGTTAAGTCAAAAGTACCTGGATACATACCTATATAGTTTTTGCCTTTACACATCTTTCCTTGAAAAGGGAATACATCGAGACCTGTTTGTTTATGCACTAAGAAATGAAACACAAAGAATTGTGCAAAGTGAGATAACGTAATTCTATAAATGAACTGTAGAAAAGTCAGACTGCTGTCCTAAATATTTTTGTATAATATATAAATACATTTCTGCAAAAAAATATTTTTTCATTGTTTTAGAGATTTATGCATAAGCTTAAGTCAATAAATTATGGATAATCTCATTATGATCAGTGGACTGCTACCAGCATTTAAATATGAACCTAAGTCTTTCTAGAATTGGGAATATATATTAATTAAATTGTAAAGAACAGACATCTGTTTGGATGGATGTTTGTCACACTGAGAACAGTTGATCACACTGTAGCAAACTTTGATCCTTTTTCTATGTGGTATTTAAATCTGTTGGAAAATGGCCTCATAGTCAAAACCCTGATGTAACTCTAACGTATTGTATAATTGTTCATTTTAGTTAAAACTGATGGTTGGGAGGGTTGTTTTCTTTTGCTTTTTGCCCTAAGGATTGTCTAGGACTTAATCAGACTTGCTGGTTTATTTCCATATCAAAGTTAAATAGTAAATATTTTATTAACAGATGTCTGCATCAAAAACTTCCATTTGGATACCAGCCCTCAATACAAAGTCTTATTACAGAATAAGAACAGGTCCTGTACTGCAATTATAATTTTCATTGTTCTTAGACAGGAACCCACCAGGGCCCCACTTATGAATGTTCTTACAGATTACCTCCAAGAAATAATTGCAAAACAATCAGAGCACATCTAGACGGGGCTCAGAGTTGAAAACATAAATCACTTTTGTCACATTTTCCATCAGAGGTTGATTTATGTTATGACCTAGTGCTATAATGACACAGGGATCCTAATTTGTGATCATCCATACAGTAGAACTGAGACTCAACATTATGGAAAAGCCAAAAAGCACTTTCAGATGAGCTGATTAAATGTGCTGAAGGAGAATATTCCATAGACAATCCCTCAAATATTGCAGAATGGGGTTTTACAAGCCAACATGTGGCAGAACTGTTTGTGTTCAGTAAAAACTGAAAATAAGGTAAAAATTCAGTTACAAAAGATTAATAGATTTGGATTTATAGTGGTCATTTTGGTAAGGAGTGTGGGGTCTAGCAGAACTATAATACTCTGGGATAGTTTATTTCACTCATTTTACAGCCTTTCTACACCATTGCATGTACTACACACTGGAGTACAGCAGTGGTTTGGGGAAGCTACCTAAACTAGGCTTCCAGATTAATTACTTTTTAGAATTGTTTTTTCTCTCTGAAAAAGAAACACATAGACTGAAGCAGCACCCCTTGAAGAGGAGGAAAACCATGGAGTCACCTCAGTTAGAGACTACAATGGCCAGTTAACATTTATTTCATGCTCCTGAATAGAAGCTGATTTCATTCTTTGTGAATCGAGATTGATTCAATATAATTACCCTCTCCAGAGCTTTAAACAAACCAGCTTTAAATATTTTAAGTGATGTGGCTTTTATCACTTCCTTTGGACAATATTTTCATTGTCTAATAGATCTCACGCTGAATTTTCTTCTGATATCCTGCCCAAATTACTTAACCACATATCATTATCTCTTATTCTACTTAGTTAAAATTCCTTATAACAAGCCCTGTCAATTACTGTTGCCAGGAGCTGCTGCTTCAAATGTTTCAGTAGAGATCATATAGCTAAAACGTTTCATCAAAGGCGGCATTCTCATAGGTATTAAAGCATTTGACATTGAAAAATATATATATTTCACAGATCATCTCAGTTTCTAAGCCTATAAAATAATCCTTAAATCAATTATAAGGACCCTATCATTTATAATTAATGCAAAATTGAAGGCTGAACTAATTATAAGGAAGATACGTTCCTTTGGTAGCACTGTGGATTGGGATGACCAGTAGGAAAACCTCCTGGGTATTGAAGCATTTGTCATCGAGTGCCATGATTTGTCTGCAAGCATTGTTCATCTCCTGCAGCTGGGGGTAGAAACAGAACTCTCTGTTCTGGCAGTTGTCAAGATTCATGATCGCTCTGTCTGATGGCCATAGGATCTTAGAAAAGCGATCCTGCTTTCTTGATGAAAAGGGTAAATGAGCCAGGAAGCCTGACTGATGGAGAAGGGAGGGAGCTAGGAAACTACAGGGTTAGATTCAGGCACTCTCCAAGCAGAAGGTAGATGGTTCTTGACTGTATTGGCCAGGTTAAGAGTTGGGAATATCAGATACTGGTGCAAAGAAGAAAATGTCGATGACAGATCAATGAAAGTGGTTGCACTTGGTTTTACACTGAAGTAATCACGTTCAGGTTTGATAATTAACTTATGGCTGCTTGACAAAACCCCAATGTGTGTATCCACCCGTACTACCCACATGCCATTGACAGGTCTCTTCATACAGGCTTTCATTAGATAGACCACAGTCTGAATCCCCTGAACTTAAACAACCATATAATTTGCATTTTTGTCAAGTTCAGTTTACAGTAAATGTTGAAATCTCCTCATTCTCTTGAATCTTTACCTAGTGCATTTTACCATGCTGTAAGGGAGTCAGCCAATTATTTTGCTTCTGTTCTCAGCTAGAAAGATACTGTGTAGACCCAACCTGGGTGCCAGTCAGAAAGTTGTGTAAAAGAGATTAAGCAGGTGTTGCTCACTTGTGATAGACCTTCAAATTTACTTCTCTGTAGATCCTTATTGCCACATGGCTTACAGCATTATTCCTATTGAAAGGATTTTTTTTCTGAAATCCTACAATGGAAAGCGATATGTACAGATGCAGTGAATGTAGTTAAATGCTGGGCAATGTAGCAGGACTTTTTTGGTGCTATGTTTGGCAGAACTAATGACTGTAGTACAAAGGCAGACCCTCAAGTTACTCTGCTCCCAACTAAACTAATCTTTCTTATCTCATGCTCCAGCAGTTTTGGGTTGATTGTGAGAGATGCATTTAGAAGCTTGTCAGATAATCATATGGAATGGTAAAAGAATTCCTGACATACTTTTCCTTCCCATGGGATGGCAACATCTGCAGTAGAAAGTGTCTTTAAGTGGGTTTCAGTTGTGCTTTCTAGAAACTCTTCTTTTAAGGCTTCCTGCAAAGAAAAAGAAATAAAATAAATGTCCAAAATGCAAGATTATTTTTATTTCTGTCCTCTCTCAAAATAGTAGGATATTTGTAAAGAAGAAGTGTAAATTACCTGAGATGAACACCAATTTTAAGTCAAAGTCCTGCCAGGTGATGTCCTGCCAAGTACTGAAGTGATGAAAAGTGGACATAGCAGAACAGAAGTGTGGTCTGTGAAAAGAATCTAATTTGAGACATTCTCTATAGATATAGACTATGCTGAACTAAAACACTCAACTACTTACTTATAATCAGAGTTGAATTTATTTCTTTCTTTCATTCTGCTCTGACAAGTCCTGTAACGCCTTACTATTGAATACTTCCTTATGAATACTTTACTGTTACATTAAATCAGTTGAATATCCTGTCCAAGGGATTATCTTGCAGGCATGTAGCTAAAATGGTGAAATTACTATAAGAAATGACTGATTTTCCAAGACTGAACAGTTACATAGTGTTATAGGACAGGAGACATATGGCTGATGACATTAGTGTGAGGAAATACACTTTCAGTGCAATGTTTAAGGAGAAAAAGACAGTGGAGCAGCCCACTTATTTCTGGGCAGTTCACCAACTCACTTGCCAATAAGAATGAGTTCAGGTCCACCCTTTTCTGATCCATTAAACGTAATAGATATAGGACTGTAAATAGACCCAAATAACACAAAAGAGTAGAAATAGTATTTTGAAGATACTTGCTAGCTGCTGAGAAAATAAGAGAGCACACTAATAATTTAAGCCCTAGATTCTCATTGATAGAATGAGCTCTCTCTATTTATAGGACGTACCACTGCTGCAAGTCATATAATTTCTGTGTCATGTGTCCCTTGAAACTCAAGATCTTTCTGTTCTAAAGCTTCACATCTATGTCTGAGCCTTACAGTATTTGAACTAAACTGCAGAATTAGTGTTTGCCTTGAAAAAAGCTTTTGTGTGGATGAAGAATCTCCAATCAGTGTTGAAAGAATAACAGAGTGTAACAGATTGTATTTCTACCTTCCATAGCAGGCAAGAGAATGAAGTTCAAAAGTCAGGGGACAGAGAGAGCTCTATGTATCATCTTTAAAAAAGAATCTATTATCTTGTGTTTGGCTTATGGTGGCTTTAACAGCTGGGCTTGGCAGAAGCATCAGCATGCGGACTACATACTTTACAGTACCAGTGCTTTGTTACATCTTTTTGCTGGGGAGGTGCTAGTATAACAGTATTATTTTAACCATAGCAGCTACATGTGGAAGGTTGGCTGATGCCAGGATACTGTGAAGTGTAAAAATGGGTCAAAGTACTTCTCTCCCATCATATATATTCCCAGGGTGGAGGTGAGGAGGAAAGCGCAAACACTTGTGCTCAGTGATATAGAGCTAGTGTGGCCTCAAGAAGACCATGAGAGGCAGAGGAGTCTGACCACATGCTGTGCTGCTGTCCTAACCAACAGTCAAGTCAGCTGGGGTAGGGAATACACAAAGCATCTTTCTTAAGCTGTTTGAGGTCTCTTTCACTGTAATATACCCCAATAAGCTGTCCTAGACCTTGTGCTACTGTCCAACAGAATAGACTCACTCTATATTAGCTGTTCAAACTAAATAGCCAGAGCAAGCAGTTTAGAATAGAAAAAAAGACTGCTAAAGGAAACATCAAAATAATACAGTCCTCATGCAAAATACACTGACTTTGTGGGCCAAGTGTAAGATCCTTTAACAACAAATAGAACAACAACAACAGAATTGTAAATAACTGAATTAAAGGACAAAGCCGACTACAAATAAAATCACAACAATAAAAGGGAAACTACTATAATTCTTCCTTCTGTCTTTTTTCCCTCCTTCTCTGCCACATGGAAGGAAAATTAATGTGTGCACACCCTCCACGTTGCTCCAGCACTGCACTTCCATACACAAAGCAGCTGAAATGCAGATCGTATATATTTTGCTTCTGCTGGCAGCTCCTCACATCCCATCAAAGGCTAATAAGGTATTCTGGATGCTTCATCTCATTTGTTATCTTCCTGATGGCATCATCATTCCAGTCAGAAAGGCACTGAATTCAGCCACCTCTGAGATCACCCATCACTTACAACCATGCTAGCAGGGAAAGCACATCCAGAATTACGGTCCCCCTGCAAGTTCTTCCTCCTGTTGCTGTCACCACAGACGTACATACTGTTAGAGACTGTGCATACCATATTTTTATTGAAAGAGTTAAACAAAAATTGACAAGGCAGCTATTTTTCTTTTTCAGTCCTTGCTGTAAGGGTGGCCTTGGCATGCTGGGGAGTGCTCACCCAGTTATTTTATATGCTGTGCACACAGTCTGTGTTAAGTAGGCTTCACTTGACAGCATGAAAACACTTGGATTTACACATCGCAAATGCTCCACTATAGTATATGGGTCTCTTCCTCTGATAGCTGCGGCAGAACAGTGCCCTAGATGAGCACAAAATGACCACTCACAGACTAAAGCTGCCCACTGGAGGTTTGCCATGCCAAGATTCAGGCTGTTCTTTTTTAGCACTGACATCCAGCCTAACTGCACAGCAGGCTTTAAAATAGTGTAGAAGTTGGTACCAGTCCTCCTAAGATGCCATACCCATGAGATTACTTATTAAAAGATTTATATCTTGGTAATGATCTCAGAACCACCCACGGGTGTTTTGCTTTAGAATCTGTACTTGTAAATTGATGATTAGGAAGCAACACGAGGGATTTGTCTCAGTGAAGCACTATTTTCTCTTTAGTTAATAAAGGAATTTCAGGGGAAGACACTCTTACCTCTCTCTCCTCAAGGTGAGAGTGAACCTTCATCCCAACATCAGTAAACTAAGCACTGTTTGGTCTGTCCGTATTATTTTTGCAACTCTAGGTAGTCCAGATAGTTTGTTACTGGGATTTTTTGCTCTTTTTTCTCAAAGGTGGCCGTGAGTTTCACAAACTTGGATAAAGTAGAGCTCAAGGTGTCTGAGCAAAAGAAAAAGATTTGTGAGGGTGGGACTCTATAGCAGACCAGCTAGGTGTCATGCTGCTCTTATAGGGTACAGTCACTATGGGAATGGCGACAGTTAATTATGTCTCAAGGCTGATTAAAGAATAGGATAAGATCTCTGCTCTGTGGTTCTTGCTGTAAGATAACAACAGGATCATTAGGCACCCTTCACATCCTAAAACAGCAAGTCAGAGTATGGCAAGTAGGCAAAATCAAGTTAAAGAGCTCAATGATACAAGAAAAGTCCTACCGTCAATGTAGATTTAGGAAAGATCAGCCTCTGCTGAACAAAGGGGACTCCTGTACATTTTGCATGTAGACATTTATGAGAAATTAATTTCCTTGGGTGCTGCAGTGGATTTTATTAGTGACGGTTTAGCTGGACCCCACCACATGTATGTGACACAACATGCTTTAAGGCCATGTTTTTCCAAACTGTCTGGGTTAGGAACCTGGCAGGATCACACAGGGACTCCCTTTGAAGTCCTTAGCAAGGCAGTAAATGTGTGCCAAGTTCCTCTCCCAGATAGAAATCTAATGAGAACTGTACCTACGTTCAAGTGTTTAGTTTATACAGACTAAAATAAGCTTTTAGCCCTGAGAAGAAGTTGCTAAATAACTGACAGCTCAAAGAGATCTCTGAGGAGGCATGTCATGGCTACAGGGGCAGAGGATTCAAGTATTAAGAAAAATCATGTCTGGTGAACTACATTTGGCAGACACTTCTGTGTAGTTAGTAAAAGTAAATGTTTTGAACCAAGGTTTTATAGGTGGTAATTCTGTGTTCCTCATTTTCTGGGGATCCAACTTGAGACATCTAAGCTAATGTTTCTGGTTTGCAGATGTGGCAACATCTCTCTTGCATTAACATCTGTTCTGAGTGGAAATGTGCTACACTTTGTAATTGCTTTAAAAAGTCAAGCCCTATGTTTCTTAAACCAGGCAACAAGAACAAGATAGCACATTTGGCAATTATGGAAGAGTCATGAGTCTGATGAGGTACAGCAGGGAATGCAGGAGGTTATGCAGTGAAGGAGGGGAACAAAATAAAATACTCAATAGCAGTAGAGAGCATTGCCTGTTCCTATACAAAGCGTATGGCTGTATAATGAGAGTGTCCCCCATACATAATACATACACTCATGCAAGCCAGATTAAAACTGCATAGGCAGTTGCAGAGGAAACCTTAATTCTGGTACCTCCTGGCTGTTGAATCCTTACTTCACAAACTTAATGTGCTGTTGTATGTAGGTTTGGGGAGACTTGGCTTCATAAACTTTGCAGTGCAGAACTCCCCAAAGGCAGGACTTATTACATAAGGCACTGTGCAAACCTAGAGAAAGGGGTGCTCCCAGGCCAAAGAGTTTATAATTTAAATATAACAAAGTACTTGATGGGTGTGTGTAAAAAGCATGTGAGAGGTGCTAAAAGAAAAATTTGTTTCAGATATATATTACAGTGATCTGTCCTATCCCATATCAAACCTTAAATGCAGCAGCTAATAGTGGTAGAAGATGTTCATGCATTGTTCAGCTCCAGTTTTGTACTGACACTGAACAGGTTAAAGATCCTTTAATCATCACAAGACAGCATCCCTTTCTACAGTCATGTTTTCTTTAATAAAAACTATTTATATCATATTTAAAAAAACAAATCACCTCCTACTAGTTCACTGGAAGCAGGCAGTAATGTACCATAGGGTGCCTGCTACAGGAGGGCTCTGAGCCTGGAGCCACCCAAAAATTCAATAGAACTGTTCTACTAATAGCTTTGAAACCAAAGATTCTTGAGACCTTCTTAAGTTTCCCCATGAAATCCTGTCGTGCTTTTCCTGACCAACCAAAACAACAAAGTACAAGTCCATACAAGTCAAAGAGCTGCAGGAAAACCATGTGCAAGTTGAAAAACAGAAATTCCAATGTTGGTGGGCTTCAGAGCTGGACTATTGCAACTAACAAAAAAATCTAAACAAAATCTATCAAAGCAACCCCCTAACATTCATATAGGACATGTAAACATAGAGCCATGTCTGCAGCAATTGGACTGAGTTTCTTCTGTGGGGCTGTTACTGCTTTAGCCAGACCACATGTACAACAAAGTAAAAGATATCTTTGTCTTTCCTTGGCTATACTTCTTTCAGAATTAAGTGCAACTTGAAGGTCAGCTTCAAGGAGGTGATAGACAGAACTAGATGCAGGCTGCTTTCTCATGTGTACTCACCTTTGTTAGCAATGGAAGTAAAAATTAATAAAGATTTTTATTAATCTTTTTCCCATAATCCTCCCTCCAGCTTTATGTCTTTTCAGCCAAAGGTCAGTCTTTTAAAGCATGATTTAAATCCATAATCCTCACCCCAGCTTTACGTCTCTTCAGCAAAAGGTCAGTCTTTTAAAGCATGATTTAAAATGTTCACCCTAAAAAGAGAAAAGCAAAGCCACACAGGTCCTGGATGTTAAAAATATACGCATCTATAAACTGTGCATTCCTGTTGGGTCAAATACATAATCCCTTGCTGAGGTCTGGCTATCTTGTACTGTTTTGTGAGATATTTTTGCATGGAAAGAGCTGATATAAATGATACCTCAGAGAAGCAAATGAAGGAACTAAGATCCTGATCATGTTCTTCTGCAAGACAGCTAAGGAGATGGAGCCTTAATGAAGATCCTTAAAGTGAGAGCCAAACTTAAAAAGTATGACTTGGGAGGAGGCAAGTTGAATATCTCCAGATTCTCATGGATCTGCTACATGAGATCCATATGCTTTGCTGCTGCTTCCCTGGTAGCATAGAATAACTGAGACCTCATGCAATATTCTCCTGCTACTCTCAAAACTCCACTTTTATGCAGTCCCACAGTCTGGTGCCATTCTGAAGAAAAGTCCTATTAGGCCATAATAGCAGCTCATGGTGACACATGAAAGCTTAGGGCAGCAGCATACTTGCCACAAGGCACAGTTTAGACAATTTGTACACTGTGAACGTTAAATAATAACAAAACAGATTGCATGTAAAATGCAGGAATTGCACTTCTCACAGAATGGAGCATTGCTTGAGGCTTGGTAATACCAAACCCCTCAATGTGGATGTGGTGGCTAATGATTTAATACTCAGCAGTTCACCTCTGAAACAGCTTGAAAATGGAGGCATGTTCAGGAAGAGTGTTGTGCTGCTTTCTTTCACCATCTTACTCTGTAGGAGCACTCCCTTATCGTGAAAGTCATGAGTGATCTGTAAGATAAAAGAGGTGGCAAATGTGTGTGGCAAAGTAATACACTGCTACTGAAGCTTCTGCAAACATTGGAGATGTGGGAGGCAAACCTCCCCCTGCACCTCTGCCTGGCATAGGTAGGAGATCAGTAAAGACAAAGTTGTTGCCTGCAGGCAAACTGTGTTGCAATGACCCAGCCTGTATGCTTTGTACTAAGATTCATTAGGTTTGCTGACATTGTGTAATACTCTTCGTGTGGCAGTAAACCACTTCAATTTTCCAGCTTTGCATCCACCGAGGCTTTGAAAAATCCTGTGAATTTATCTCTAGTTGATTGCAAGGACATTTTAATGGAGGAAGAGACATCATTATAGATTTATTTACCTCAAAGAACAGGGAACCAGGGCACCCACTGGCAAACTACAAAGCCAGAAACAAGGGAAAAATTCTGTAGGGGACCAGGAAAATACTGTTCTGCCTAGAGATAATACTTTTGATTTAAAGCTTTTATTGTCTAGGTTTTCCAACTGAGGCTTCTGCTGTGTGAGAATGGGCTACATATTATGTATGTTTAGTTTTTTGCAGTTGTTTTCTCAGGGATATTTGGCATCCTAAAAGAATATGCAAAGTACAGATGGTGCCCAAAGCAAGGAAATGTGGAATGTAGCTTGGAGTGTGTCACAAATGAAGCATCTGAAAGCCTCCTTGTCTGCTCGTGCAGACCAGGGGAGCACTGCAGGGTAGCAAGACTCTTTGCTCTTATTTTGTTATATCGAACGGTTTGCTGAAATGCTGTTCATTTACCTTTTGTTTCTCTCCATTGCCCACCCAAAAAATCTAAACATTTAAAAGCCCAGTTTGAATAATGGGATGTGTTGTACATTCTTGTCTCGTTTGATGGGACAGTGTCTGTGCCATGGGGGGTTGATGAGGTAATTCTTTATTGACCATGAGTAATTCCAGGAGCATATTGTATAAAATTCCAATGAACTGCATTGTGTCAAACTATGCCTTATTTAATATCTGATTTAATTAACTTTTTTATTCCCTATGCTGAAGTATGGTAACGTGGAAAGACACCTCCCAAATTGTAGCCAATGCATTTCATGGGTTATGCTTGCTCTCCAGTGGCTTAAGCTTTTTACATAATTATTTTGGGTTTGGATTTAAGAGTTTTTACATACATTTAGAGCTCACTTTTGAGCAGCAAATGCAATTTTTTTAAAAAACAGTGGTTTCTTGTATTGTTGAAGAAAATTGAAAGTCATTGTATCTTTGGGATTTAGCTATTTTTTACTTTTGCTTTCATTTGTCAAAAAAAAAAGGTGTATTGTCTAAATGAAGACATCATAAATCTAGTGTGTGTGTGTGTGTGTGTGTGTGTGAGCTAGTTCTTGTCTGCAATACCATCCTGAGGCATCTGCCATTTCTTCTGTGCTAACTGTGTTTACACCATGACTGCAACAAAACAAACAAGCACAGGTGATTGCAACATAAATGCCTTATCTTGTAAAAAATATCTAGATTGTGTAGAAAGGAAACACTTTGGATCAAGATGGAAACATAGGCTCTTTAGTTATTTTGAAGAAACTAGATTCTGAAAAATACATTATTTTCTCCAAAAGTTTTTTCAACATTTTAAATAAAATCAAAACTTTCTAAGGTGAGGCATATCCAAATGGAACTTTCAGACACTTTCAAACTCAATTGTTTCTATTTCATTAAATAATTTGTTGGAAAGGATGAAATAGTCATGCAGGTATCATCACAAACCCGCTTTCAGAACCCTTCATCCTAAAACCATATAGCCTATAACATTATGCAAGATGCCAGCTTTTTTTTTTTTTCTTTTGTCAGCTGCAGTGGCAGTGGATCAAGGCTAAAAAAGGTCAAATAAGGCATGTGATGTAATCCAAGCATAAATATTTTTAAAAAATTTATATATTCAACTTTAGGAAGGTTGAGGCTGTGTAACACTGCTTGTATATGATTTAACACCTATGTGGTAGTAATGCAATGAAAGAGGAACCAAGGGATTTAAATGCAGTCAGAACATGAGGTTGCTGATGTAGTAATGACATTCGATCGTATCTTAAAGATGTACAACTTCTGCAATACAAGTAATCAAATTTGTTAGATAATTTAATTCAGATGTTTTGTGGTTACTGGAAAACAAACAAAGACCACAAACTGAAAGAGAGGCCTAAATATCCTCTAATGATTTATTAGGAAAACTTTCAGCCTACATAAATGATCCCATAAAATTGACTTAATAACTGAGATATGGAACACAGTAAACCCAGAAATTTTTGTCTTACTGTTCAGTGTAAGCATATCCTGCAGGAACATTCTGAAAACTCAAGCAGATGTTTTTTGAAGAAGTTCTTTCATGAAACATGCTGCTCTTTTCTTTTGAGAGGAAATGTTGTTTTAGTTGTGCTGTAATGGAAGATACTTTACTGACTTCAGTGGATGGCAGAAAGAATACTATAACCATATTGATCAAAGCAGACATTTTTAGTTCAAAAGCAATAGTAATAATACAATTGAAGACCTTATTGAGATGAAAATTTATTCCTTGGTAAAGCTCCATAGCTGTAACCGCAGGAACAGTAAAATGTTTGTTCTTTTTTTGGGGCAATGCAATGCAATGCACTGATCCAAAATCAGTCAGCATGCCGTGGCACCCAGCTGCAAGGTAAGTCAGAAAAACACTAGAGTGTGTATTCTGAGTGCTCATCCCATTGCTAACGTGGAGTGGGTTCTCTGATAGATACTTCAGTAGGCCTGTCTTGGTACCACAGGTGGAAAGAGAGGGAGACTTGATTCTTTGGATATTATCAGGGTACCATGTTACAGTAGGGGATTATGTACAAGCCTAATTTAACAAGTGTGTAAGTGAACGAAAAAGACCCCCTACTGATTTCAGTGGTCTCTGGTACTTTACTGAAGGATTACTTACCTTTAAAACTGAGTTACAGTGCAGAAGAAATAGCCTCAGTGAAGAGAATGATGGAATATTGACAACAGTTCCCTTAGTCAGGGACCTTTTCTTTCCACACTGATTAAGGACAACTGTATTTTACAGCAAGAATTTCACAAATAGACTGTGAAAGTACTTTATCTGCTCATAGGCTGCAACAATAGATCCACTCAACAACATTCCTTGCCTCCAGTGTTTTTTGAAAATCCTTTGTGGGCAGGTGGATTTAAGGCTGTGTCAGCTAGCTGGGTAGGAAGTCAATTTTCAAAAGCCTTTTTTCTTTTTTTACTCAAAAAGTGAAATTTTCAAAAAGTTGTACACAAAGCCTAAAGCTGCCAAGTAACCTGGGAAAAGCTCTTGGAGTTTAATGGGGATTTTGATTTAACAAATTATCAGCTTTTCAGATCTTTAAAGATCGGACCGTGCTGAGATGAACAACTGATTATTTAAGCAATCAAATCTCAACTGATTTGTTGGCTACACTGATGTTCAACTCTCTTGAGACTCTTCTGTGACATGTCCTTTGGCAATGGACTGTATTACAGGTCCTGCAGAATGCTAATGGCAGTGTTGTGATCATATAGTGGAATAGATGATAATATTAATCAGTAAAAGATCATCTGCTAGGCTGGAAATATGGGGAATACTTAATTTACTCATTAAAAGATGACGTTCACAATTATTATTAAGCAGACAATGAATATGAATAATTTGGTGTCAGGTTGTCTGTAAAACAGGTGATATTTATCAGTAAGAAGATTCATTGTGTTGATGTACATAAGAAAGTGACAGATAAGAGCTATGTTATCAGAAATGTATTTTCCCTGTACAATAACAATAACTTAATTAGTACTTCAATCTAATTTTTTTGCGTATGCTACCGTTTATAATAGCGATCTGCACATGCTCCCGAATACACCTCTATATCCTTTTCATGCATTAGTCCTATAGGTTGACTGTCAGTTCTTGCTGCAAATTCTTTTGATATTGGGACTGGGTTTTGCCTGTAAGTGTGCAAATTTCCATTTGATTTTGACTATTAAAAAAGCACAAAGATGGCTTTAAGCTCTGACCTGTTTTCTATATATTTTTCAAAGAGAACAATAGCAAAGCATTTACACTCTTCTGATTGAAACACTGTAGCTATAGTTACAGAGCAGCAGCTACAGCATGTTGAAACTAGTTTTTAATACATTTGGTATTACCAGTTTCCAAAACAGGTGAAGTCCACTCTTCAGAAGTGGTGCAGAAAGCGATGAAATTCCTGTTTCTTTCTCTACATGGAAAGCACCAGTGTAACAGCTTTACAAGAGAGTCAGTGCTTTATTTTAGCCCATCAGAGAAAAGGTATCAATGGCACCAGTAATCAGCAATATGGTTGAACTAGAGAGAAGACTCCACATAGGGTGTGTGAACACACAGATTAATTTCGCTTAAGACATTGTGTATGGGGCACAAAGAGGTTCTGGTTAAAATTCCCAGTGCGTGGGTTCACATAATGTCCCTGAGTGGGAACATGTGGCTGTAGTCTTCCACAAGTTTTGCCTCCACATTCTTTTTATTGTTCCAGTGTATGATCTCCAGTTTGTTGATGGTTGATATGATTTCCTTCTCTATCACTGGTTGGAATGAATAAGCTAAAACCTTTTGTCATTTAGTGAAATAACAGTGATTTATGTTCTCTTCTTTATGTATTGACATTCATTTCTGCCTCAGGGATGTTTTATATTTGGTACCTGATATATTTAGTTTTCAGCTCTAGGAAACCTGTTCAGTGATGTCTCTGAGCCACATGTCTGTGATGTAGGAGCATAATCATGGCATGAACATAATAATAGAGAATTTCACTGGAAACAACTGTTATTGTAGGTACAAAATTATGTAAGTTAATTGCCATCACACACTAAGGCTGCCCCTGACAAGCTGCTGGAAATATGGCAAGAAACAAGCATCTATCAACCTCTGAATTCTTGTAATGAAGGTACTTCATAAAAGTATTGGTATTCGCTTTTTACTTATGAGATGAATAGAAATTACTTGCTTGAGTTCAACTGGAATGCATGTTATAAATGATGTACCGAGCACCTGCATCTGTGCTCATTTCTGTAGTCACATATATTTTAGTGGAGGTATTCATAAATGAGGCCTTTTCTAGAAGAAAAAAATTCCACAGAGACTTTTTTTTTTTAAAGTACATGCAGAAATTCAAGTGAAGAGGTTTTCAAAGACGTTCCCAATTCCTCTATGTAATAAGGTTGATAAATGGTAAATTTGTATTTAATCTTTTGAAAACAACTTATGAGAAAAAGTTCAGAAAGCTCAAAAGCCCCTAAGATTCTTTCCTCTAGAAACAATTCAGACTGTTTGGGGGAGTTGTTTGTTTAATCATCAGCATCAGACATCTCTTTTATGTGTTTGGCAAATTGTTACCATTTTTTTTTTGCATTTCGATTTGATTAATTAGACCACAATGAAGACATTGGAATAAAATGGACTGGTTACTTCTTCCTTTGTTTGAAAAATAAACATTTGGTTAGAGATCACATTTTTCCACTTGAGTGCATGAGAATATACTTTTGTGGGCCTTGATTTTTGAAGATTTATTTGCAAAATGTCAAACACATTTCTGTTTAGCTTTCTTTATGTACAGTTATTATTTCTTTTTTATTAATCTTATTTTTTGAGCCATGTTCATATTCTTTGGCATATACTGTTTAGCAACCTTCAACTATTGAGCCCTCTGTTAATAGAACACTGAGAAACTTGTCAAATTCATGAGGAAAAAAGAAAGAGAAAACATACCAATTTTTTTCAGTGATTTTAAATCTTTCCACCTCATGACACACAACTTGCACAATCATTAAAGAATTCTGTGACATAACCATGTGAAATTATGAAAATATATGGGGTGAGAGTATTACAAAGTGATGACAGCTGATTCTTAATTTCATCATTCATTATTTTTCTTGTCTTTATGAACAGTTTGAGATAAGCTGATTTTTGTGGTTAGGGTATTCATAGTTAACATGTTGCTATATTTCTCGAGACATATGTACACTGCAAAATATTTTAACCGGTGGAAGCGCCTGTCTGAACTAAATAAAGATAATTTAGGACATGATGAACCTATGCAGAAATCCCCCTTCCCCCTCTTCTGTATCTGCATAAGGAATGGGCCATGAGTCAAACCAGGAAAAACAAGTTTGACAATGCTCCATTTGAAGGCCCACGGAATAAAATGGAGAACGATGGAGTGAAATAAGGAAAAAAAACCCACCTACAAACAAAAGTTTAGATTGGTTGCCTCTTTTGTCTGGTCTGTAAGTCAGGCTAATTTAGCATTGTATATTTAAGAGCCAGAAAGGAAGAAAAGGAAAAGCCTCACCAGTGTCCTTTGACATGACATTTGCACTCCACATTAATGTAACTTGAGTATTTGTTGGTAATCAAAGTAAGGGGTAGTTCTCCAAAGCCTCATTTCAAAATGCTGTCTGCTTGCTAGATTACATCTTGTTATTCAGTGATAACCTATGAAAAATTACTGAAATAACCGTTGAGAATAAGTCAGTTCTCCATTGTTAGCTTGTTCTTCTATTTTAAGATTTTTATGTATTTTATGCCGTGTAGCAACTGTTTCCATATTAACATTTAAATACTTAACTTTCTATCTCTGTAGTTTAATCTTATTCTTATATCCTTCAGCCTTTCATGACATTAGAGTTACCTGATAAATGCACAGTTCTCTGTTTCCATTGAAGCAGTGAATTATTATACAGTATAGACTAGATTATCCATAGATTATCTTCCATGCAACACAAATCATGAGATTCTCGAGAGCCTGGGCAAACACTCTACATCAAGCTGCAAGGTCTGGTTTAGTACTTGCTCCAAGATAATGGAACTGAATTTTCCTTGGCTGGTTTTAAGAATTATCTCTAGCTACAGGTGCCTGCAGGCAGCATATGAGCTAGAATCTTCACAAGAAACAGCATTTAGTTTGTTTTCTCTGAAGAGTGATTTCATCATCTGAAAGCAAAAATTGTCCCTGCTCTAAGAATACTCAGTCAGTAATAAAATGAAGTTCCAAATTTGAAAATTTTACTTTTTAGGTCCAAGATTTGATGCTAATTATAAACCTGAGTGATGATAGTAAGGAGGAGGTAATGTCCCAAGTTCCTTGTGGTCATTTAAGAGTATTACCTTGCATCTAAAAAAAGAAGTTTCTGTCTTGTAGTTGTAAAAGAAGGCTAAAGTCTATGAAAATCCAAAGCAAATAACCTGTGCACAACTGAATTCTGCTGCATAAACCCTCATGCAAACATGAGTATGTAATGATTTAATAACTTTTACATTTATCTCGTGATTTTTAAGATGGCTGTCATACATCAGATTTTATGGAAATGCTAGAGTTAGGACTGGAATGGTGCCCCAGCCTTCTCTGCATTCTGGTAACATGGGTATCTGGTTAGTAAGAGGTGGTCTAAATATATTAATAAGTAGCTTCAGGAATACATACAAGTGAAACATACTTCATCTATACTCAAGACTACAAAATCCAAATGTGTGAAAATTAATGTTTCCTATAGCATCTCAAAATCCAATATTCTAAAATAAAGAAGGGGGGTGGGGGTGGGTGGGTGGATAAAGAAAAGGTGGGGAAGATATGTTACCATCCAGAAGTCTAAATGAAGAGGGGTGTTGTCTGAAGATTTATGAATGCTGCAATCCTGTTACTTGGGCGTCATCAAACTCTGTGTTATTCACAGGAGTTGCTGTGAAAATAATTTTACAGCAAATAGCAATAACTCCACTGTACTATTCAGTTTTCTGTTTGGGGAAACTGTTATGTCTGCATTGTACATAATACCTCTGGTTTCCTTAATGGATACCTCCAGTGGACTGATCTGTTCTTGTGCTGGACAATTGTTTATAAGCTTATGGTCCATGCCCATTTCCTAATAACTTTTTCCACTCCACAGAGTCAGATGGTGCCCTTAAGAAATGTGTGATTCAGGCATTCCAATTCTCTTTTAATTATTAATTTCCACTCTTCATTTGTATTTCATTGAACTGCAGAAAACCTCCAGTCATCACAGTGCCATTTCCATCTCTTAACAGCCTGAAATATTTATTAAACTCATTAAGCTCCTGTCTTGGTAGCTAATTACAACAAACGTATGTTTATGGAAACAAACGTAGCCATGAAGATTAAATTTAAATGAGTGCTAAAAACTCCTTGCCTTTGGAGATTTTTGTTTTTCCTCTTTTTAATTTGTCATGCTGATTTGTAAAGCTTCCTCGTTATTCTGATAACATTAGCACTGTTGATAATAACAGACACTGTTTGTCTTGGAGAAGTGCCAGTATTCTAAGTACATATCTAATTTGTCCAGACAGTTTTAAAGTCTCTTGAATTTAAATTATAAGTTTAACCTGAAGAGTTACAACAGCTAATTACAGATTAAAATTTAGAATGAGATTTTTTAAAACAAAACGAACTACCAGAATTCTTTGAAGTTAAGGGCACTGAACAAATTCTACCCCTTTTGTATAATGAATGTCACCCACACATGTATACAAGCAGAGCTCTCAGAGGGTTGAGCACGTGGACTTGACGCTGTTTAAAGGCTTCAACAGACCTTGCGTAGCTGATTTTGAGGCCACTGCTAGACCTAAATCTTTGTGTGTATATTTACTGGGGTAGAAAAACGCTGTGCCATTGCTGGAGGGTCTTCTGGAACACAGTCCAAGTTAGACCTCCTCTGAAGCATCCTCTGGAGGACTGTCTTCCTCTCCAGAACTGGATAGGCTACTGGAATGAGCTCTTTAGGCTGTCATAGGTGGCATTCTAGAGTAGTCTTCAATCTTTCATTGTCTTCCACAACAGAATCCTCAGTAATGTGCTATTTCAGCAAAGTCTTCCCAGGAAGATAGAAAAGTGTGTTTAGGCTGCCGTAGCAAAAGTGTTAGCTACTTGGATACTAACTCTTACTTGCTAAAAGCGATTGCCTTCATTTTTACTTATGAGCCTTTCTGGAAGCTGTCCCCAAAGGTACCTACACAGTGACTCCCCAAGAACCATTGGAATAATTCTGTGTACATCAGCTGTATAAAGCTTTCTGTGAGAGCACTCTCCTCTCTCCTTCAACAGAAAGGGAGTAAGCTCTTTCCCTGAAGAAATTCTGGCCGTAGGATTTACTGAGTATTACAGTTTGTTTATGGATATAGACAATATGAGACATCCAGACTGGATTAGAAAACCTTTTGGATTGCTTTATATTCCCTAGACAAAATTTGTTATTGATGCAAATTGCTCCAGTTCTGTTTGATTTGTTACACTCTGAGCTGGTCTGAAATTGTGTCTAGCAATAGGTTTCAGCAATACATGACTTCAGTTGAGCTATACTGGTTCACAGCAGCAGAGACTTTTGGGAGAATCTGACCCCTGTTCACAGGAAGGAGCCTGTGAAATCTCACTGATGCTTTTTAGTAAACCGACACTCTGTTTGCTGTGAAGTGGTGTGAAATTCAGAGCACTGCATAAGAGTTGTCAGTTAAGTGGATTAACAGAACACAAGTCAGGAAGATTCTCCTCTGAATGAGGAAGATAGTGTAGGTATTTTTTGTTATTTATAGACTTTCATTTCAGTTTCAGTAGAGTAAAGGATCTGGAACATGTACAAAACTGAGCCCATTGTGACTCGGATGATGGGAGTATAATGCCACCCTTCCATTTCAGTGATACAATGCTTGCCATTACAGAATTGCCATGATTCAGAGTTATATAGTAGCATGAAATATCTAAAAACCTTAGCTTATACAACATAGCAGCAGACCTAAGAAAAAAAGGCATAGAAATAGAAGTTATAGGCTGAAACGGTAGTTTTAAATAGCATCTTTCAGCTTGAGAGTCAAAAGGTGGAAGCCAGAGATTCTTAAATGACAAAACGCCTCTCAAATAATCACCCTTGCAATAGAACTATTCACTTTTTTTATCATTTTTTTTTAAATACAGCTGTTTCCTTCTTGATTTATATGTTGATGACTTTGTCTTCTAGTGTTTGTATAAACTGAGTTCAGTAAATGCCCTTGGAGGAACTGCAGAAGAGTGTGTAACCTGAAGACGGGTGTGCAAGGCTTGCTGCCGATATCTGCAGGATGGAATTTCAGGTTTACTGGCAAAAGGAATTTTGTCTCGACTTGCTTCTTGGCTTCAGTGGAGTCAGGATATAAAATGTTATGGTGGTGTACAACAGAAGAATTCCTTTATACACATACTAGGTCTAGCAGATCCTTCAGATGTGCATAGCAAGTTCCACCATTTTCACACTGACTGCTTTTCAGGCTAGAGCATGCAGGGGGACTGCATGCAAAAGTCACCAGATAAGTGCTTCAGGGTTTGTGATTGCCTGAATCCTACGCTTTGAATTTAGAAAAATTGCTTAGCATTATTTTCATACTGTTTTAAAAAATACTTGTGGGCATGCATTGAGTTAGTTTGTTTAGACAGATAAGCTTGGACTTGAACATGGAGTGTCCCTCTGGTATTGTATGCTGTCATGAGACAGATTTTAGGAAAAAGTAACCCTCTTTTGTTATTTTTTTTATTCAAAGAAACAGGAGTCGGATAAGATATCGTAGCTTGATAGCCATCAGTGTACGTTGCCAAATAAAATCAGATGTCTTAAAGTGTTTCTGTAACTGCCAGTAAGTATGTGCAGAACTTGGGCCATGGTACAATGACATTAGACAGGGTTCAGAGAAGTAGGCATACAGACAGTACAGCTTTTTAAGCCATGGTTGTTCAGCCACACTAGAGTAGCAGGTTGCACTAACCATTCCAAAACCAGTAATTTCCTCTAGTATAATAAATTATTAATGGTACATTGCTGAGGGTAGAATTACTTCATCATTTGACTTTCCAGTGTTATAGTCTAAGACAGTGAATGTGTGGATGTACAGCAAGTGTACATTCTGGAGTTCCCAACATTGCAGTGACCCTGACTATGAATGAATATGAATATGAAGGACTCTCTCCCCAGCTAAGGACTGCAGAGCCTGCTTAATATACAAATAAATTGAAGTGCATTTCCAAAAGTTCTTAAAGTCCTTAAAATCTATGGTTAAGGTCAAGCTTTTTAGTGTGTATTAATCAAGCACATCTATTAGACTGGAAAAGAAATGGCTTATTGGATTTTTAATGTTCCAAGGAATATCTCTCTCTCTCAAACACTGAAACTTACTTCTGTCCCTTTTTAGACAAGGGTGGACAATGACATATTTTTCTAATCTCACTCCACTGAGCACTCAGGGCAATAAAATGGAATTCTCCATTTCAAGTATTTGTGGATTCAGTTCCTTTTTTTTTTTTTTTTACCTGATACGAGTCATAACTTCAGATGTTTTTATAATGATACCATTAAGCATATCAAATGAAACTCGTACTTACACAGTTTACCTAGAACTGCATCTGACTTTCTCCAGGTATGTCCTCTTTTTCTACCTAGATACTATGTCCAGGAAAAACTGAGGTAATGTGATGCCTGTTCAGGACTCCGATGAGCTGATCAAGGCCATTTGCAGACATATCTGTTGCATATGGTCAGATCTATTCTACAGTATATGAACAATGGAACCCATGAATTCAGGGTGCATGAGATCTAATGTGTGTGCACTGAAAAGGTAATCTCTGTGAGCACAGTAAATCCAATTCACACTGAATTTACTGTATAAATCAAGGATGCATCCCAGACACATTAGTCTCACTGCATTTCATTTCGTCTGGGAAAACCTGGACAGAAATATGGTAGCCCTAAGCTTCCCACATTCCACACTCCACACACACACGTAATAGGTTCAAATCTTGAACCTTTACTCTCTCTTGGGCTTTCCATTATTGTTGATACAACACATAAATCTCAGGATAAGTGTTCTCCTGACTTAGCAGTTCTTTGTGATTTTCCTATAGGCCCAACAGTCTTTAAATCCTTCTGAGCTGCTTATTAGATTTTTAGGTGGGAAATAACAGGCGACCCTTGATTTAGCTCTGAGGATGATTCAGTAGAAATCTCTCTCTGGGTAATGTCCTGATATCTGACAACCCACTGCAAGTGATTTCTGCAGACATGGGCATTGTTCTTTCTGTTTAATGTTCTCTGTTGTTTTCTTAACCAAGTTGCTTTGGTATTTATTAATTGAGAGTTGTAAGTAATTCAGTTAATCTAACACTTGATCAGCTATTTCAAATCTACATTTGAGGGGGAATATGCCCTAAGGCAGTTGCTATTTATTCTGGTCAGGCAATTCTTTTCTGGGTTGTTTAAACACCAACATGTTTTCTGTAACAGTGAGGCTACCCAACTTAGGAAAGGAGTTTGCAAAAGTGCCTTTCTGTTTCTTTAGAAGTTTAGCTAAGTACACTGCTTAGTGTGATATTGATAATCAAGTATTAAGGTGGGCAGACAGCAGCATCATTAAGAATATGCAACACTGCAATATGAAGTCCAGGCATCTGGTAAGGATTAGATTTGCTGGTTATACAAAATCATGAAGATACAAACCGTTTTGACAGATCTGATAGGGAGAAGAAAGATGAATACATTACCATTTAAGCTGCCCTTGTAGCACTGAGAAATCCTGTAGTGCTTTCCACATAAAATATTTCAACATCCAAAGCTAAACATTTGGTTCACGGGGAAAAGTTCTCATATTTACGTGTATCACCCACTGCTAAATTCTCCCTTAAGTATTTTAAGTATTTTTATTCCTCTGTGGAGGAAATATCGACTATACTGCTCACATTTGGATTTTAAGAGATTTCTTTTCTCCTTTTGGAGTATTAAAAAGTCTGACTTGCTGTTCCAAGAAAGTCCAGTAGTCATGAAGATCCATAGTAGAGTTGCTTCAAGGCACCCCATAAGAAAGAAGTTAGAATAATCTCACTGAAATATGAAAGACTGAGCTGTAATAAAAGCACTGTGATAATTCAGGGGCTAGCATATACAAGCCACATTTGTAGTTGATAAACAACCGAGCTTTAATCGCTGCAAGCAGATTGCTCCCTTTATAGCTATAAAAAAGTGCTTTGACAGTTAAGCAGCACAGGCATTTAGTGAAAACTCTGACATTACAAAGGTTATACGTTGTCATATTTATCAGCAAGGAAAAGACACAGCACAAGCCCCCATTCTTCCTTTTCTTCCTTCTCCCAAGAACAACAACCTGCACACTACCAAAGCACTGAGCTCTATTTAGTGAACTGTTAGAGTAGGGTTTTCCTGGACCTAATAAGGCAAGTGTCTGCAGCTCCAGAATAAAGTGGGAAACTGAAGAAAGCTTTGAATTTCAAACATCTTTCAGTAAGGAATTAGTTTTAAAAGACATACAACAATAAGCCATGAAATAAGTCCAGACACCATAATTCAGGGATAGAATATGCTATGAAACTGGCAGGCATCCAGGCCAGAGCCAGGTGCCTGTTTTGGATCAGATTCAAGTGGCCTTAGGCCACCTACAGAGCTTTCAGGTAAAATCTGGAAGCTGCTCACCTCAATATGCCCTACCTTACTTCTATTTCAGGTACTTGTGAAGGATTCCCAGATGGCTGGCCCTTGTCCAAAACAATATGCTTTCAGATTGCATTGTCTCTATACTGTGAAGAGGCAGGTTTCAGAAAAAATCTATCTGGAAAACAGAGACTTAATAAACTGCTCATTTTCCTCAGTTTGCACTCAGAAAATCTTACTTATGAGAACAGCATTTACATTGTGCTGCTTTTGACACCCTTAGCGTGTGACTGCAAATGAGCAAGCCACAAGTGTATATATATAATCAAATGGACACAAAAGGTGGATCCTGGGAAAAAAAAATAATTGCAGTTTAGATTATTATAGATCATAAAAAATAGAAGTACTTCATCAATCTAATTCATATTTTACCTGTCACATTTTTTTGCTTATTTCAGTCCTGTTTTATTCTGGATCATGAAAACAGGCCAAGGTAACTTAAGTTGTAGATGTTAGCGTGTAGACTTCTGACTGCAAATAGTTTTTGCTTGACTGTGACTAAATCCTAGACATGCGATGCCTTCCATAGTCATCTGAAAGATCCTGTGCATATCCTGGTACACATCATGCGGTGTGGGACTCCAGTTTCACACTATGAGGGCAGCAGGCAGCGCTAGATGGCCTGGCAGAGCTGGAGTCAGCGCATTTCTTCCTGCTAGATGCAACTCAGTAAAATTATCCTGCGACCATGGGTAAAAAATAATCAGGTTACCCTCAAACAGACTAATCAGTTTCAGTTTCTGGTTATGAAGCTGTAGCACAATGTTGCAGTGTCTGTGTTGCCAAGGCAGGTTAAATCTCGTTTAAATTCAAGCTAAAAACCCCTGCTCTCATTAAAAGTAAAATGATTGAAAAGGCCATGAAATCACTTTTACTAATGTTACACTGTTGAAGAGTTCATCCATGGAGCAAAACAACACCACTTCCACAGTATTTGGTATTTCTTAAAGGAGAGGAAGGGTAGGATTTTGATTATAAGGCACCTCCCAGTGAGCATGAACATACCTGGCATTAGACTCATAAATAAGGGTTGGCTGAGTAAAGCTTCAACCTGCAAGAATCTGATTTTCATGAATATTCTGTGTTACATTTCTCTTATTGTAATATGCCTAAAAATGACCTCTTCTTTAAATCTACCAGATACCTTTACATTTGTGCTCCACTAGAATGCTTGTGCAAGTTCAGAATCGCCACCATAAAGATCCAACTCTACCTTTATTGAATTCAGCTGAAGAGGGGCTGTTAATTTCAATGTTATAGGCGTACAGCCTAAAATGATTTCATTCCTTTTTCTTCCCAACATCCATCTCTACTGAAAATAGACAAAAATCAAACACTTTCCACTCAGTACACACTCACAGTAAGATATTATTAAATGTTGTCACAGCAACCAATGCAACACTGAGTTTGTAAAACAACTGTTTGACTCCTCAACATGCTGAAATCACTTTGGAAATCAACACCACAGTCAGGGAATAGTTTTGTTTGCAAATTAGGAATGCAAAGAAGGCTGTGGTAAATTAAAAACTGTAAGCTGAGCTCTTGGGATAGGGACCAATTTTCTGTTCTGCATGTGTTCAGCACCTAGCTCAAGGGATCCTGTACAACTAGTGCTACCATATTCTTCATCTGCTATCATCATCTTTTGGTAAGAAAAATAGTGGTAAAAACACCCTTCATTGCAGAAAATAAAAGGTAAGTCGCGAGGGCCTTGTTTTCCTCGGGAAAGAGTATAAAGCAAATTAAATATTTAGAGTTAATACCCTTACACAAAGCAGGGAAGTGATTGCTCACCGCCATTGTGGTGCAAAATAGCCTACAAAAAATGAGAATCTGTCCCTCAAAAGATATAGCTAGCTTTCCAATGTCTAACACAAACCCCACTCTTGTTATGGTACAAGAGTTTGAAGTCTTTCAGTACACAGCAAATAGAGTATCTATGCAGATTTATTGGACAACGCTGCCTTTGTATAGTATTGCACGGTGCTGTAAGCTCTTTCTTATAGAAGCAAATATGGAACAGCTCCATAATTCTTTGGGAGACATTCTCCTGTTTGATTGCCAAGCTGTAGTTAAAATTCCCACTGAGAGGTCCATTTTGAGTAAGAAAGAGATGAAGGTGGTGGGTCTGGGCAGCCAACAACAAAGGGAAGATGAACACACACTGAACCAGAAGTAAAAGCACCTAATTTTCATAGGGAATGGGCTGATACTTAATTGAAAATGGTAAAACAAACTATTTGTGGGGAAACTGCAACTGTTACACAGAAGGGACTGAAAAGGCTCCTGAACTTCTATGCAATCTATGTTCCCAGCGAGAAGGCTGAAGTAACAAAGGCTCATTGATGTGAAAAGGGAGGGAAGTTTTTAATAGAGGAATCCCAGGAGCCAGCCAAAGAAGCATTATCTTGTATTAAAAAAATCTGCAAATAATGAAATTCAGAGGAGAGAGAAGCCAATTTTCTTCTTTGCTTGGCCCATGAAATTAATGGCAAATAAAAGAAGAAACACATGTAAAAGGGACTGAAGACTAAATCTTCCCAGCAATATTCTTTTTAGGGTATGTTGTTCAAAAGAGTTTGGGGTTCATGTTCAGAAATACTGAGCAGGTTCAGTTCCTCCTGATTTCAGCTGTGAATCTGTGGTACTTTGGAAAATTGAGCCCCAAGAGTGCACTTGAAACTTTCATCCCAGAACTCAGACTTCCACCCTGAAATGAACTGGGTACAAGCAAGAAAATTTTCATCAGTGATCTTATCTTACAAAGCAACGCGAAGTGATGCTAGCACTTGTGGGAACAAGTCACATCAGCAGAAGTTACCTTTCCAGTCCAGAAATAAAATTAAAAGGGAAGATAATATTACAGGCTTAGGTGAGATGAAGCAGTGCTGCTAGGAATAGGGGGGGAAAAGAACAACTTGTAGGCTCCATTGAATGAAACAAGTATGTTTTGTTCACAGAGATGAAAAGAAGAACCAATAAGAAATGAGTAAGATACCATTTCATCCCAATGCCATTTGGGAGTGGAGTAACTTCATACATTCCTATTATGGAAGACAGAGGTTGAAACTTCCACATGGATTTTCTTTCTTGGCCTGGTTTTTCCTTTTCTGGGGTGCAGATGCTGGCTGGCTGTAACAGAGACTGGGCTTTCCTTCTTGCACGTGATGCCAAAGTCTGTCTGAAACCAATACTAGTGTCTTAGAAGTAATTTTCAGAGGTTTTAAATATGTCTTTGTGACTCCATAGGCTACACAGCCTTCCGGGTATAGTGCAAATCAGTATTTATAAAAAGCATTTTTAAAGTGGATCTTTGAACCTGCTGGACTGCATGGTTTCTCCTGTGCCATTTTTGATCCATTGTATAAATACAAATTTTGGCACGTGCACAACATTATAAACTGCATAATTGTTTTTATTAGAGTTCTGTGAGTTTGGAGGTACCTGTGCTTTAATTACTCTTGGCAAGTTTCCAGGAAAACTCTTCTAAAATGTAGTGCTTGCAAAGCCTTAGTTGGGCCACCCACAATGACAGCTTTTATTTTTCTTCTATTAGTGATGGACATTTTCATTTAATTTTGGTCTGGGTGTGACAGAGCCCCCATGTACTGAGCTGCAGCTTCGCCCTGTTCACTTTTCAGCCACAGAGTGTGTCTGGACACTGTGGCAGCAACTTGTGACATTTGGATCCAAGCCAAATGAATGCTATTTGTCAAGTTTTTAGGTTCTCTTTCTTGCTTCCTTGGTCTCCCTCCTGCCCCCCCATCCCTTTAAAAATTGCTGGTGACACTAGAAACGCAAGTCAGTTAATCTCTTCTAAAATCTAAGCATTAGCCTACAGCACCAACTGCAAGAGAAATGCAGAACATTGCTCTGTGAAGTTTCTGTATGTCAGCCGTAAGCACCCAGCATGGAGGTGGTTTTAGTTCCGCTCCTGAGCCCAAATCTCGTGTGTCGCAGGATAGAGCAAGTACAATGGTAACAAGTCAGCAGGATAGCTGGAACTTCATACTCCATGCCAGAAAGTAGGATGTCCAGCTAGCACAAATAAATGTGTAGAACTAATCAAATTAGGATGGACATGCTGTGCAATACAGAGAAATGCATGTAAGCAGAAAATTGTGTTTAATATTTGTAATCAAAAGCGTTTATTTGGGACTATAACAGCCCAGTGCTACGTGCAAATTGGGTGAGGAAAAAATGTAAACAGTGTTTCTTTGATTTCGTTGGGAGTTAGGCTACAGCAGGAATGCTGGATCAAGCTCCTTTTCCAGTGGCTGTGATTAAAAAGCTATGTGAAATGAATTTAGGGGCTTATTGACAGAAAATATTACTGTAAATGGTGGTGAAAACCTATTCCACAGAGATTACTCTTTATTGCATGGATTTCACCAGAATTTATACAATGCAAACTGAAAACTGTGGGTTTAGAGACCATGTGAGGACATAACTTTAGTCCTAACACCACATTTTGAGGCTTCTGCAGAAAGCAGAATTTAATACAGAAACTGGTGAGACAGTGGAATTTTATTCTGTGAACTTTCAGGCCCTTAAGGAACAGGAATTAATGGAGGAACCACACTAAGTCAACCAGTAGATATTTTTGTTACACAGTTTCCCTGTCAGCTGAAATATAGTTACCCATAAACAGAATAACCAGTGACATCGTATAGCCCATGTCATGTGTCACTGAAGAATGCAATTAGCCATCATGCAAAAGCAACTTTATTATAGTAGCTCATATTATAAACTGAACACTGCTTAGAAATGCAGATGGGAACACACTAGACAAGCACTTTCCATTCCTGACAATGCTGTAGTTGGCTTCAGATTTCACAGAAGTAAACAAAGAAGTTCTTACTGTTTCTTTTTATGAGAGCAGCCTTTCAAAATTTGGGGAGGGGGGAAGAAACCAGCGTAGGAGTGGATCTGCAGTTAGTAGGCATTACAATACTGTCTAGTACCTTATCAACCCTCTCTGTACAAGAAAGAGTAAGTGCTAATGCTGTTCCAGCTGCAGGGGAACCTGACCAGTGTTCTCAGACCATTAGTCTGTTAGGATGTGTTCCGTTCCAGCTGTGCCCCCGTACCATACCTGAGGTGCTCCCTATGGCAGGGAGGTATGTCACAAACTCTTTGTTTACAATCTCCTTTCTGCACAAGGGATCTTTCTGGCAGGAAGGACAGCGTAGACTATCTTCTCAGGTTTGGTAGCTCAGCCAGATAGAGGAGCTATGATCATTTATGCCAGCTGAAAGGCTTTAGCCTCTTCCTAAACTGTATGGTATTGAGCAGGTTTAGATAACCTACAGATAGCCATGCAAATGGAATTTGATACCAGATGATTGCATCCCTGAAACTACACTTAGTCTATATGAACCCTTCCATGAGTTCTTTTTCGAGTTGCTGGTATTTTGTTCAACTAGAGGTTTTGTCCTGCTACAACGGAGTAATGGTTGCTGAACTCTTTAGACAAATTATATAAACTCACAAAATACCTTGAGATAATTGAATGACAAATATAATGGGGAAGAACAGCGTCCTTAGCAGTTGTGGTATGTATGGAGCATAACCAACTTTGGAGCATAACTTCACTTTGAAGCCTCTTCAACTTCGAACAAAGATGAACTTGATGGGTTTTGAAAACTACCAGCTCATTCTAAAGAGGGTCATTATCATTTGTAAAGGGGCTTCCATGAAGACTTCTCTGCAAAGAGTTTAACCCAGCATGTGGTTAATTACCACTCACTATAAATGAAGGCAAAGGGCTTCTGTCCTTCACAGGAGTGAAACATTTTCATGAGGATAAACACAAAGAGAGCATAAAGATTGAGCTGGAAGAATCTTATGAAGTGCTTACATGTATCCTGAATAACCCCACAAGTATGTTGTTCTGTAAGAAATAGTCACAGAAATGGTCAAGTAGGAATGGACAGTTGCAGAAACTGAATGCTGAGTTAGTAAAAAACATATCTGCTCTGATTCTACTATGCGTATTCACTCACTATGATGTGACTACCTGATTAAAACAAGCCCTCACTGCACCATTTTCCCATTGGAAGTGCTCTGCTTCCAGGTATCCAATCATATATGATTAAAATACGATATAAATTATTCACATTAATTTCTAGTACAAAAATATCTGGAAAAATAATCTAGATTGACAGAGGAAGAGGTGACTGCTGTCAGACAACAGACTCCTGTGAGTCATTCACTCATCTCAGTGGTCACAAATGTCTCATATGATAAAGAATTTGCTTTAACAAAGATGGCAAAACAAACATGATGGCATTTTAATTCAGGGCTTATTTCTTCTGCATGCCTGTCAGTCATGTTACCGATAATGTGAGCTCTGCGCGGTGCTAGACTCTATCACGATGGCCATCACAGCATAGTTCTTGGGGAAAAAAATCAGTAGAAATCCATGAGAAAAGAGGGATTCAGAATTAGAAAGAATAGAGTTATTAAAAATAGTAATCCATTTTCTCTGATAAGCTGGCAAGTGGAAACAAGAACATGCAATGTGTTTGCATCTGGACATCAAACCAATGGACACTCTGCATGCAGGTGTGATCTGTCTGGAGCGGGTGGATGAGAAACCCTGGTGAAACTGGGGCTGTGCTCTTGTGAGGTTCAGTGTGTTGATGAGGTGATAGTGAAGCAGTAACTCGCTGCTGGTGTAGGGCAGCAAGCCCCCTACTATCCCTTGCAGATACAAGAAAAATCCTGACTTCCTGGGTCATGGCACACAGTGATCTCTTCATGCTGGAGATCCCTCCCCAAGAAGGGTACTGTCTGTACTGCAGAGAAGCTGCAGCTGGGTCTCCATGCTTTCTTGTATTCACTGGTAATGGAGAAATGTAGGTGGAACACAATGCCAACGGGTGGATAGAAACAAGTAAGGGAAGAAAAAGACCAACTGAAAACACAACAAAACTGGTCAGCATGAAAAGTGTTAGGAGCATCTGATCTGACAGCTTAGGGACAATCGAGAAGAGTCCAGTAGCAGACTGTACTGTGGTAATGATGATCTCTGAAGGCATATATGCTTGCTGGTCATCTGAGGTGGGAATTGCTGGGGAGTGGAGGGAGGAAAAACCCCCTCTGACTGCATTGTTTACTACACTGCTGGCTGTGGAGCTTTATTTCTCTAGTGTTTTGCATGGTAACTATGTTTGCACATGGTAACGAGCTGCCTGCAGGATTCTCTGATGTTTATGACCATCACTGCTGGGATCTTGATTGACTCAGGGAGCAAAGTTTGATGTTGTCTGAGCATATTAACTGATCAATGTTGCTGCATACAGGCCAAGAAAGACTGGGGTCCCCTGCCTAATGCCAACTCAGATTTGGATGCATGTCATTTATAGTCATGCAAAGCAATGTCACATTCTTTTCTTGTCCTTTGATCATACTCAGAAATTATAAATCCCCAGGGTGAAAACTTAACTGCACAGAAATCAAGAGCAAAACTCCCTTCAGTGGTGCTAGGTTTATGGCGAAAGTTGTCTTCTTTCTTAAACGTTCTTGTAATTGCTAGAGAACTGTATTTATTTCCCTCCCCTCACAGCAAATAAAATGTCAGTCTACGCAGTCAGGTAGTCAACCGAAAACAGTCAAGTATGTCTGTTCAGGGTGTTGTGGGCCAATGATAAAAGTAGAGCCCAATAATTTTGTATTTTTCTCCTATTATCTGCAACGCACAGCATGTTTTATGTGTTCTGCTCCACTGGGACCATCGTAAACTTGTTATTTCATTTGAACATACTCAGTGGGAGGTGACAGGTGCACTATTACAAAAAGATCTTGAAACTTTATCATAATATATTCAGCAAGGTGATAATGTAAAACCTCCTGGGAAATAGAGAGAGGTGAAGGAGAAATTCCACACCTGGGGACTTATTTAATGTTTAAAGACAGAAAATGATTTAGAAGGGAAAATATCTCTGATCTGTCTAATCCACTGCCCCAAACCAGTTACCACGAAACCCCTGGTGCAGGAGGTAGATAGAGGAGATGACCTCCAGCTCACCTCAGCTTCCACTGCACTCTCCAGCTTGTGTGCCAACTGCAGCAGCAAGGCACCTTAAATCGACACAGCTACCACTTATTTTCGTGGTGTGACCTGGGACAAGGGAGATTTTGAGCGAGATTGGACTGACACACACACACTGGAAACCCCTCTAGCACAAAAAGGGAGATCATGAGGTGAGGGACACTTCTCCAAGTGTAGCCAAACCCATCAGAAACAAGTTCTGTATTGATTTCCAGCTGGGACTAGTCCCATGCACTTTAATACTTCAGTTTCCTTATAGATTATTTAGATCTTGGATCCTTTACTGAAGCTTTCTGTAGAAGGGAAAGCATAACCAGAACCGACACTGGGGTCAAGACATGTGAGCCACTGTGTGACAGCTCCTTTACGGGCAATATTTAGTAACTGGCCATGGCTATCACAGCTGTGTTTTCTTCTCGGGCATCCTCATCTTCGTTTGATTTGTTTGCTTGCTGTCCCGCACAGCTACCTTTAAAGATGAAGGAAAATAACCGTGTATTCTCTCCAAGTGAATGGTGCTTTGGAAGCGGAATGGCTGATGCTGGACTCTGCTCCTCCCAGCACCATCACAGAAACTCTGGCCCGCCTGATGAAGGCCCGTGGGTCACCCCCTCCCCCCACTTTTGCACCCCCCCTACCGCGGTGAGGAGTCCCCCGATCTCGGCAGATCGCCCCAGGTGTGCGAGCACCGGCGCTGCCCGGCTCAGCCCAGCCGCTCCCTTGCTCCCCCCGCGGCCGGGGGGCCGCACGCCACCGCCTTTCCCAGGTGCTGCCCCGCCTGCGCCCGCCAGCCCCGGCCCGGCCCGGCCCCGCCGCCTCTCCATTGGTCCCGCCCGCTCCGCTCCGCTCCGCGTCGCCCCCCGGCCGGCGGCCGCGCCGAGACGCGGCGCCGGAGGCAGCGCTGCCCTGCGGCGGCGGCGGCGGCGGTGGCGGCGGCTTAAAGCGTGCGCGCCGGCGGCGGCGAGGGCGCGCTCACCTGGGCGCCGCTCCATGGGCTCCGCCGCCGCGCACGGCGGGGGCGCGGCGCTGCGAGCCGGCCGCCGGAGCTGCTGCGGGGCAGAGCCCAGGTGACCATGCGGGGGATCCGGGCTCGCCCGCCGCACGCTTCGGGGAGCAGGTAGCACGCCAGGTGCACGGCGGAACATGGACTGTCTCCTGCTTGTCGTCTGGACTTTACCTGTTGCGATTCTCAGCGGCAGATCCATGCAATTCCCGGCTCTCCTGTGGCTTGGAAGCACTGTAAAGGCAGGTCGAGAGCACTTTCTTTTGCAGTTACCTAGTGTACTTTCATACCAGGTTACTGCACAGTTTCTGGTGCCTTGTCTTTCTGCCTTCCCTTGTAAAGTAAATCTCGCCCAATACTCCTTTTTTTCTCTCTCTTTTTTTTTTTTTTCTCTTCTCTTGCAGACCCTTCAGCTGTGCTGCCTCTGTTGCATGTCTCATGCAGCAACTTTAACCAGTGACAGCATCAGTGAATTGAACCATGGTTTGTATAGCTCTTTCTGTCTGTGTATATGAACATTTGCATGGATGCTTTTTTTGGTGGTCTGAGTGTTTAAAGGGAAGAAGCCACGGTGTTTGGGGAACATAAAGTAAAAGCAAATTGGCTGCTGTAAAATAGCTAACTATGGGCAGATATTAACTTTTTAAGCCCTGTATGCAAAAGCTAAAAGGAACAGTAATAATAGCAAAGCAAATGAATGAGATGGTAAATACATCCACGTTTACGTGTGTGTTTAGAAAGATGAATGCGTATGTAGCCACAACAATAAAACCTCATGTTTCTGTTATGGAAGCAATGAGACTAAAGTAATGAAAAGATTTGGGTGGGAGAGCGGAAGAAGCCGTGCAGTGCACGGTAAGGGAGAGCAAACCTGGAGAGAAAAGACTCCCGAGTGAGAGCTCAGGAGCTGTTTGTTCCCAGGTTGCAGAGACTAACACTTAGATGCTGATGACCTGGGGAAGTTTGAAGTGCAGTGTATGCTTTTTATTGGGTGTGAGTGGAAACAAAGTACAACAGGGAACCACACCAGGGTGCAGAAAGGAAAACCGTCTTGCACCCTATCCTCTCCTCGCTGGGGGATTCCCTCTCTCCAGCAGCTGCTTGCGTTTTTTGGCCACCAGCCTGCTTAACGTCCTCAGCTTCTGCCGTTGATTAACACCACTTGAGGAAAGTGAAAGCTCTTGATGTATTGTTTCCACTGTCTAAGGAAAAACAACCTATCACTGGTTATGTTTTTGGCTTAACGTGTGACCAATAAAGTCTGTCCAGGCAAAGAGATTGATAGTTTTCGCAACATCTGTTACAACACAAGGAGTGGGTTTTCTTCTTTAGCGGTGGTGTTTCAATTTAGGAAGATAAATGAATTCTTTTACTGTCAAATACATAGACATCTTTAAGTATTCATAGAGCAATACAGCTCAAACACTAAATGGGGCTGGGAAGCAGTTTATTCAGCATAATTACTCATGTAACCAGGAATAGGTGCAAAGTTACTACCTCAGCAAACGGTAAAATTCAGACCCAGCTTCCAGGATACAAGTAATCCCTGTATGGGTTAATCAACAACAATGGTAATATACTTTAAGCTAGGCACCTGCTTATACAACCAGCTGAATCGTGGCCTGTATCTTTTTCCTTTCTTAGGTGGTTATGAGTAGATCTTGGCCTTCTCACAAATAGTTTCGTAATTTTTCACATACTTTGTCCAAAACAGTAAACTTCTTTGACATGCAATTAGCAATGGCTGACAAAAGGTTATTAGGTAGGATGTAATCTCTTTCTGCTGAAGGTCAGTTACAATTTGAAACCCGGTCTAATCAAGTCACTACAAAGAGATGAGGTCTCACTCAGTTAAGGCATTAATAAATTAATCCTTTAATCCATTTGAGCAAGTGGTACAGTTCTACAAAGTCTCAGTCATGGTTACCCCTACAGTGATGTAATATTTGCTGATTCTTAGGGAAGCAAAAAAACCTCTCAAACCAGAGTGGCCTTCACATTTGACAGCAATTAATACAGGGGGAGGGGAAAAATCTACAGATCTGCTGGTGATGACAAATGTCTTCAGAAGAGCGATTGTGGGAATGTTCGCAGCTATGCTAGTTAGTCTGCACCTCTCAGTGGGGCAGAAAGGAAACAAACACAGTTTGAGAGCCTGTGTGACTTACAGGGGTAAGACTATACACACATAGCCTGCGGAGCTTTCGGGCCATTCCCTGAATGAGGAAATTGTTCCTGCCATAGTGAAAGCCTGATGCTTACCATGTTAGAATGACGCTTACCTTATTTGTTGGATACAAGAGCTGATGGCTAACTTTTTATCGTTACAGATTATGTATTTGTGACACCTGTCAAAGTGGATTCCAGTGGATCGTACATTTCACATGATGTTTTGCACAGTACTAGGAGAAAGAGATCAACTCAGAGTTCAAAGAGTTCCTTGCACTACAAATTTTCAGCATTTGGACAGGAACTTCACTTAGAACTTAAACCTTCGACCATTTTAAGCAACAGTTTTATTGTCCAGGTACTCGGGAAAGAAGGAGTCTCACATTCTCAGGAACATGAAATTGAGCAGTGTTTCTACCAGGGATTTATAAGGAATGATAGCACCTCTTCAGTAGCAATATCTACATGTGTAGGCTTGGTAAGTGTTTCTTTAAAAAAAATCAGCATTGAAAATACTTTCATACATGGAATAGTAGCTGAAGGTATGCAATTCATACAATATCCAGGATACATACTCATATGATATTCACCATTTGGTGATTATCGTAATGCTGCTAGTTACTGTAGCATTTAGCAGAAGAGGTTTAGTTATAGCCAATGAGCTGCATCATGCCCTTTGTATTTTTCTTATCACAGTCTTTCAAGGAAAGAACCCAAGAAGACTGTCTGGTAGTCCTAGTAATTATCCCATAGCAATTTTCATTTGTTATAGTTTGTGATAGTTTCTACATTTTTTGCTTGCTCTTAAGGAAATTCTCTTCCTGCCTTTGTGTATTACTATGAATAAAGAAAAAATAAATCAATCCATAAACTTGTGAGAATAAAATATTATACCCAGGTTTGTCAACTGCTTTAAGAAAGGGTGAATTTCCTAGCTCAGCAGGAGTTATGAACCAATTTCCCTTTGTTTCCTTTGACAATTCCAGTTTTATTTGGGTTTGTAATTCTTGATTAGTTGATCTCTTATGAATGTGTTAAATGTTATAGTTGCATTTTTTCCCTTTATGGCTGTCATCCAAGTTCATGAAAAAAATTATTACTCACAAATGGTTTTTTTCAATATACATTTGATAGTGCTTATTGCCAGCAGAGAAGTCTTTACTGATGTAATTCAGAAGAATCATCTACAGAATTAATAGTTATTGATGTTTCTTTAGGCTTAAGCCCTTGCACAGCAATCTTCTGTGGATGTAGATTAAGGCTGTGACATTTACATGTTAGGTATATGAAGCTATCTGTATGCTTTGTGGTTGACTAAGGTCCAGAGGATATGTTGGGTCACCCTCTAGAAATCTGTTTTGCAAAGGCACTTGTCAATAAGGGCTATTAAACTGTGTGACAGGACCAAAAAAGGAGCACTTGAGACACCCAGTGTTTCCTTTGAAATTATAATCAGTGACTTGAGAAGACTGTTCATTAGGGAGAGCTGCTGAATACTGATAACTGGTTGAAGTAGTCTGGATTATATTTTGAATGGTCTACTTGTTTTCTCAGCAAGTTAGAGGAATTAGTATTTTATAGTTCATTTGAACAGTTGCAAATGTGACTTTGGAGCAGGTGCCATGAAATGAATCTTGCTTTTGTTTTTTGAGCCGTGTTTGTAGTGATGAATGTTAGTATCAGGTGTGCTTAGTTGTTGCTGTGGATGCTTGATTTTCACAACTGCTAGCTTTTACCATATTTATTCAGAACAAAAACTGTTTTCACTTGTTGCAGTGTTTGTCTTTTCCTCTAAGAGAAGTGCTCTATCTACACACAACAGTTACAGTTTGGGTGATCTCCCCCATTTGGTCCTGTTTTGTTTTTTAACATGCTTTATGAGCTAAGTGAAGTTGGGCTTGTTAAGTCTTGTCTGGAGAAGGAAGGTTCAAGTCTGCCTCAGGTCACAGAGAAACAATGTGGTGATCTTAACTGAGACTGAAATGGATCTTTTACCACTGTCTCGACATAGAGATTGTTATGACTGGTAAGCTTCACTTAGAAAAGATCCAGAAACTGATCAAAAGAGAGTAAGTATTGTGGCATGAACAAATTAATTATGGCAGTACTTAGATTATCACCAATTAGAATCTCTGTCTTCCTTTAAGGAGTTCCAAGGTTCAATAGATTTCACTTTAATTTGTTATTTTAAACTGATAAATGAAGAAAACTTTTACTTATAATTATCTCCTGCAGGGTAGGTATCACAAATAAAGTATAATTGTTCCTTTCTCTGTATCCATTTATTATTTTCCGTGCACCTAATGAAGCCCAGGCAAGTTATCAATAGGATTCTTAGTCTTTGAGTTTGCAAGGCTGCCTTCTTAAAAGTGTGTCGTCAGCTGTCTGTAATGACAACTATGTCATTTTTTACTGTGATCCAAATTCAGTAATCATATGTTAAGTCTGGACGCTCTGCTCTGACCAAGAGAACCTTGTGAATAGCTTCTATATCCTCTTTGCACCAACTACTTTTGTCACTTGGTTGCCCTTCTTTCCTATTTGCTTTGTTCACTGCAATTAAACTGAAAGTGGTGTTTCTTCTATATGGTTGGTAGCACTAATCTTTCCATTGTTCCTTTCATTAGCAATAGCTTCTCTACAATAAAACTGCAGTGACCCATTCTTTCAAGCCTGGAACACCACAATGTGATTTGGAAGCAATTGCATTTCAATAGACTACAGGGACTCTTTGATCTAATTTTTTGGATGACCTAGAGTATTCAGTCATTCAGCTGTCTGTTATCTGCCATTGCCTGCAGAGTAGACTTTTGAGAGAGTCTGTATGAAATGGTTTGTTAGGCAGGATGACCTTAACTTAACACTGGAAAGGAGCAAGAATTTGTTGCTTTGGTATAGATCTATTAAGAGATGTGTGTATCTTACTCACGTTTTAATAGCTTGGTTGACAGTAAGGCCCCACATTTTTGTGCTGATTTGTTGATTTGAGACCCAGTATTTCCATCAGTCAACACAATTTTCTTGATGTGTCAGAAGGCAAAACTGGATCTATGCTCTTTATCTGAATAAGTACTCTAATTATATTAATATTTTAGGAGAATGTATAAGTTTGCTATGAGTACTGTCTCTTGCCTTTTCATCATCCAAGGGTTTAGGTACTTTGATTTTTGACAGGAAACTTGCTTTCTTCTGTCTTCTGCCCTCTCCTGCTTCAGTCAGCATCCTTTACTTGCTCTGGAGCATCTGTTAGGCAGCAACAAAGTGTGATTTTTTTTTTTTTTTAATGAAATTAACTTCTATCTTCTATGCATGAAATCTTGTTTAGATCTTCCTAAGTGTCTGTTTCACTATCAGGCATTGCGTAATAGCATCAGACTTACTGACAGAGTATGACAGATTTATTAAAATTCAGGTTTACATTGTACATCACACAATGTGCTCAGACTTGCAAAAAATCTCAAAAGACAGATATACTTTGTACATCAATGGCTCAATGAGTTCATTTATGTTTAGTAAATACAAATTAGTTTCTCTCTTTGGCATCATCTTAGTGTGGCCCAAATAGAAATTAATGCAAAATTTTCAAGTCCTTTCTTCACTCATATATTCATTATTACTTTTAATAGAACTCTTCTGTTACTCCAGCATGCCTTCTTGGAGTTTCCTTCAATCCCTTGTGCTCTCCCAACTGATATATGTGGCCCACTGGTTTGTCTTGCTGCTTTGTCCTCTGCTTGCATTCTCCAAATCAAGCTGTTAATTCTTCCCAAATTCATTTTTTCCCCCAAAACTCCTGACTTGAGCTGATTCTTATTCTAATTATATGTTTTTACTACTACTATTATTTAGTAATATGTTCTTACTTATAATTGCCTTTAGCTATCTAATTGGGAGGGAGACTATGCCAAATCCACAGAATGTTGGGTTTTTTAAGTTTTTCTGAAGGAGGTGGTGCTGGCCACTGTTAGAGTAAGAAATTGTTTTCAGGACTTAGCATGGCCATATCTGTTTACCTACCTCATTCCTTTTGCCCATTCTTATCCACATGTTGTGCTATGTCATCTTCATTAAAACCGGATGATCTATTATAAATTCACCATCTTTAACTACACTTTCATGATGACATTGTCTCTAAAAGCCTTACTGCTTGCTATCTTCCTAGTCTGTGTATAAACTGTGTGTTGCCTCTCTTTATATGCTAGTTTTTGTCTCTTTTCTGTCTCCTTATGTTATGTCTATGTATACATAATCACTCTTGTATAAAGTGAGGTGTTTGCAGTCACACAGTAAATCAGGGTGAAATACAAGAGAACCCCAGAGTTCTCAGTAGTCCAGCTGTGTTTCAGAGACATTCTTAAAAGTAATTTATAACTGTGCATTTAGGAGAGGTCACATTCCCCTTGTGAACAAGAACTCTCACTTACAAAGTCAAACAAGTTTACAGTATAGTCCAATACACAACGTAGAAAATAGTGAACATAATGAATAAGCAAGCTATTATATAGGATTTGTGGGGGTGATGTTGCTGTTTTATGGAGGAGACAGGTGAGGGCATATAGTAAGTGCAAAACATGTGCCCAGAGGAAAGAAACAGACATACAACAGAAAGAAACTCTTTCTACCATTACATCACAGAGGATACATGCATGTGTATTGTGGGTCAGAGAGAAAATGAGTACAGTTCAGTGGAACAGTTCAGGTCCTTTAAAACTATATGATACACAGTTTTATTGTTCAGGCCAAATTTAGCCCTAAACAACACACTACATGGAGGCCTGAGAGGCTGCACCTGCTTACGCTAGAGGTGGATGCGGGCCATTCTCTCCCTTGTATTTATGTATCTCAATTAAAAGAGTGGAGTCAGCTTCATGTACTAGCTAGTGCCCTCCTTTGTTTTTGGTAAGATGTGATTGAATCTTTCATTATAAGGGGCCTCTTTCTCTTGTCTCAAGTTCTGTTATGTTTGTTAGTGTCTAGTCAAGGGAAGAGAAAGAAGAGAGAAGGATGAATCATGTTACACTCACTGAGCTGTCAGAGGAGTCTACAACTGGAAAAAGGGTTAGATGCAGCACTGAGAGATAAACAGGAGGTACATTAATTCAATGGAAGTTGTGTGTGCATGTCTGAGGGCAGGACTTTGTGCTCAAAGTATCAAAGAAGCCACAAAATTAAATCTTCTTAATGCAGTCTGGCCACCAAAGAGGCAGGCAGGCTAGGCAATTCATATACCCATTCTTTGTAGTCATTTAATTGCACCCTGTATTAGCATTAAGTTCATGCTAACAACAGCCTCTTATTCCTAGAGCTCACGCTTTAAGTCCAATTAAATATGTTAAGACAAATCCCAAGGTTCTTATGCAGACAAACTCCCATCAAAATCAGTAAGCCAGACTGCTGGTAAAAGTACAAAATAATTGCCGTTTGCAATGAGGTTCCTTTAGAAACCTACAGCTGTAAAAATAGGACAAAATTTGGCCCACTGGGACCCTGAAGAAAAACTAAGTATAGAACTGGTGATTTGACTTATTCTCAAAACTATTTTTGGTCTGCCCACAAGCCAATATACAAATTCTACATTTTCTGCCATTATACCAGCACAACATGAACAGCATCTGGTGTATGAGTTCTTTGACTTTCTTTATATTCACACACCATTACATCTCCATTCTTTATAAAACACAAACTGTGTTTTACAAGTTCATAATTTTTTCCACTGTTTTGATGGACATTTTGCCATAATATGGTAACAATGAAAATAAAACGAAAATACAGGAAAATGAGGTGACAATCAGGAAAAGCCATATTCTTGAAGATATTTTGAATTCTAGTAGACAGATACAAGACACTGTTTCTAGTCTCGGCATTGAATTGACTGTTGATGAATTGTGTGATTAGATTATTGATTGCCCTTCTCCATATCTGTCTGATAAGTTTTATGTTTTACTCCAACTTTAGCTCTGCAAGACATAGACAGTTTTATCCCAGGCGTTTTGACCCTACTGATTCCTGAATGGGTGAGAAATGGAATTGAAGAGGATTAATGATGGAGAAATAATCTGCTTCTGCAGACAGGAAAAGTAATAGAGGTTGCATTTCCTCCAGGTTTTGTATTGAAAAATTGAAAACCTGGAACATATGTGGAGGAATTACTATGTGACTGACAGCACTTCGGCTCCATCAGCCTGACCACAGTGGGCTGTGGATGCCAAACAGCTTACAAGAGTGCCCACAGGAGCTGGTCCTCTGTCATTTTCCCCTGTTCCATTCCTGCTTAGCTGGCAGGAAGAGCATGGAAATTGTTTGCTTGTCTATTTCAAACCAGACTTCAGGCTCTTGCAAGCACCGCTGCTTGCACCCATAAAGTAGCTCCAGAAGCAGAGAGCCATCCATTTGTACATAGATCTGCAGGTCATCCTGGCCTTTCTTGTTAAGCAGCAGTGTTATCATGGTTTCTAAAGGAATTAGTGGACTCCCTCTATACTTGAAACATCAGCACTTTTCTTGCTGTAGCAAAGTCTTTCCATAAAGCTTAGTTCCCACACTTCCCCTACTCCGTAAGAGAGAAGCTTATAGTCAGATGCCTTCGTAAGGGTCAGGAGAGAATGACCTGTCTGCACAGACTTGACCTCTTCATAACAGGATGCCTTTGATGTAAATGAGGATTTTTATTTTAAGCGCCACTATTTTCATTTGGACTGTACCATCTCTGCTGCCGAGATGCAACATAGTCTCTTCTGCACAGCTGTGAACGTCTGAAGTATTTCTCTTTCTAGAGGCAGATTCTAATAACTAATAGCAGCTTTTAGTCGCTAATAATTAACCTAGACAAGATTTTCTTTCTGTCTTTTTCCTCTTCTTTCTCCACTTCAGAGGTGTTTGAAGAAGATACTAGCTTTGCAGACCAGGAGTGTAAAGGCTTTTATTTACCCAAAACACAATGACAGTCTGTGAAACTAGTTCAAATCCAACTCAAGCAGCCCACTCCTAGAGCTCTGTACCTGACACATAGCTGTAGAGTGGAAATCACAGGAGTATCTTGGCTGTGCCCTGGCCCTGCTGCACAGTCCACTTAATTTGAGCAAACAGTGGTATCAGAACTGTTCTTAAACTGTTTTGGTTGTTTTTTTCCCGCCAAGCTTACTCCCTCCTTAGCCTCTCTGCAAAACCAGTGCTCTGATTATAAATGACAGCTGTGTGATTTGCACACTTGTACTTGGTTGGGAACTTTGTTTCAACAAAGGCTGCCCAGTTACAACTGGTCTGAATCATCACTGGGAGTTTGTTACCAGCTCTGTAAGTCCCTCAGTCACTTTGGCACCTACTGTTTTTGTGTGTCACAGCTGTGTTTAAGTCTACAAGATATTTAAGATGATAATGTTTTCTAATTTGCAACTGTTTAGGGAAGGGTTTGTGTTTCTGATGCACGGCATGTCCCATACTCTTCGAAAGAGATGGTAGATTGATCACTGGGACTGCTGTCCAGTACTACAAACAGTGAGAAAAGGGTGGAGGTCTGAAGACTGTTTTCAGTCAACTGTCTGTGGTTTTGAAATTTGCCATCCATGGATGGGGGCAAGATAAAAGCTGGGACCATGCTAGACAAAGCCATCAAGAGCTGTGATGCCAATAATGTATTAGTCAATTCTCTAAGACAGTTTTAGAGCTATCTGTATCTGATTTCATTCCCTCCTGAGCATCAGTAATGTTGTTGGCTAATAGATGTATAGCTGTCTAGGAATTTCCTAGAAAATACCTGCTTTCGCTTTTTGGAAGCTGCAATGTCAAGTGATAACCTGACAGCAGCCCCACCCCCACTAAAGTCAGTAGCCTTTTTGGTCATCAGAATTGTTCCCTCTGACTTGACTCCTGACCAAATACAAAAGCTGTTAGCTCTATGTGCCTCACTTTGTAATGGCCTTCTCACAGTGAGCTGGCAGGACAGGGGTTAAACTTAGTTATCACTGCAGTGAGAGGTAGCAATGGAGCTGCAGTGAGTTTTATCAGCTGAAACTTGGACTTCGATATCTTTTTTTCTAAAACCCAGTGATTTGGTGTTAGGAAGGCTCTGAATAGTCCTTAAATGGTATCTGAATTGAACTTTAATGGATAATTACATTACAAACAAGGTTTTCCTCTGTCTTTTTGATCATGTCACTGGGAGCAGAAATGTTGGTTCTTTCTTGCCTTTTCTTATCCTGTTTTAATCCCAGTTCTGTTGCTGCAGGTCTACCATAAATTACAGTATGCTAAAGGAATTTCCCATTGATTTGCTCTGACAGTGATTTGACCAGCTATGTGAATAGCTGATGGAAGCAGAACTTATCCTTGGTTCAGACAGTATGGCATTGACTAAAGCTTCAAGGTAAACATTTACAGAAGAAACCTGAAATCATAATGCCTTGCAGCTCAGCACAATTTACAAACATGTATTAATTAAGCGTCAGTAGTGGCTTTACTGTGTGTTAGATGAGAACAGCATCCTGGCTCATAATAGGCTGACATCGGTAACCTTTTACTGTTTATCATGCTCGGAAGTCACTAAGAATGAGGGTGAAGAAATGTCAAATAATCAGGTCATATGCAAGTGAATGAGTCTTGATGGTTGAAGCTCAGTACCGTGGGAACCATTATTGTCCAGAGTAATTTCTGGAACATGCAAGTTAATTTCTTTTTTACAATGTTGGTTCATAAGCTAGGGAAATCTGCAAACAAGTTGTGTAGTCAGATGAAAGCCTTTTCCTGAATCTTGCGTATGGCTGCCCAGCTAGTTCCTGCCAAAAAATAGCAAAAGTAAAAAGTTTGATGACAAAGATAATAGGTCTTGAAGTTATTCTTGCTGGAATAACAAGGCCCAGCACAAACTTGCTTAACAGAAGAGGAAGCTGAGGCAATAAAGTGATATTTACTTGCACAGACAATAGGGCATTGCCTTTTCACTCTTCTGTGGCATTACCATTTCTAGCTGCTTCACTATGTACACAGTGCACTCATGGCTTTATTCTTTGAGGACTGGATTCTTGCTGTTCACAGTGGGATCACTTGAATACTTGTGCCTGCCTGCCTAATATATGTTAATTGAAGGACTTTTGTGTCTCAACATCTTTATTAATATTAATGATATGAGATTTTTAATGGACCTATGCAAAATATGCTTGACCTAGCTTGAGCCCTCACTTTTGTTTTTATACTCTGCAGCACAGTGTGACTTCCAACTAATTTAAGAATGTAATACTATATTCTGTGGCAGAATACACAAAATAATGAAACGTAGATTACTCTTCAGATCTGCAGTTTCTGTGCCATGAGATATAGAATTTATATAACACCAGAATATAATTAGGTTTTTTAAATCTTGAAATTAAAAACAGATTTGCTTTTTCTTTATGCAAATTATTGCACTTCAGTAAAAAGAGTGAGCATTTTAAAATAATTCTATCTTGAGCAGGCTTGTCTTATGCCACATGCGTTCTTTTTTTAGGAAGAAGTCATCAAAACAGTTAAGTCTATTAGGCTAGACTAAACCTCAAGAAATATTTCAAGTTAATATTGTAATTGAGGTGTAAGCTGGTCATGGTAAGGGATAAGTGTAAGTGCTATGACACAGTATTGGAGAAGAAAGTCTAAACTGTTCTAAAACTCTGGCTACCCAGTTTCATTTCCTGCTAACACTTGACAAAAGTCATGCTATTTGTTTTGTTGAATACAAGTATAAATTAGATGTTTAAATACCAATCTTGGGCTAGGGCTGAGGTGAATTTTTTGCAGCCCACTGTGAATGATTACAGTAGGGCCAAGTAAAATGCTTCTGTCACTTTTGCACTTTTTTTTGCTACTTTGTCTAACAAAGGATCATTTGTTATATTCTGCTCTATGTTACATTGTTTGCAATAGATGGCTGTGAAATCACTGTAGAGACCAGCCTACTACAGTAGTATCTCCAGCCTCCAGTATTTTTTCCTGGTTTGCTGGCTTCTCTTCATGCTACAAGCCATGCTGAAGGCCATATGGGTATTTTTTTTTCCCACTCCCAGCATCATGTACTGATGATCAGATAGTTATCTTGCCTCTAGCGGCAAAAGCTTGAGCAAAGGGGTGGAAAAAGGACAATTTGCAGGCTGAGACTGAAGTGAGCAGCTGATGTCTACTGATTTGTGCAGCACAATATCTTCCACTCTCATTAACAGGTATTTGCTGATTCATGGGCTTCATCTAAAGCTCGTAGTGAATAAAAAGTTTTATGCTGGCTGCTTTAGATCAGAACCTGGCCTCAGGAGCCTTTTCTTCCTCCCTGCATCATCTTGGCCTTTGAGTCAAGAGGCACACCATTTCTTTGGGAAACATTACTCCAATTACTATGTCGTTTAGAAAGACATTTTGCAAATGGAGAGTACCACTGGCTCGTCAAGAAACTGAAGCATGTCTGCTGCTACTGGCAGGCCCCAAAACACATCTTGTAAGTAATCCAAGGTGGTGCTGTATAATCAAATTTCACTGAATCAGAAGTGAGGTGGAAGAAAACAGCCTACTTGAAGGGCAAAGAAACCCATCTGCAGACTGACCCTATGCTGTTCTTATGGACCACTTGGACTAGTAACAGCCAGGAGTGAAATGAGGCAGGAGTTCAGGCAGTTTCCCAGAGAACCAGCTGCTGCTACTACTGCTAGAAAACGCACTGAAGTGCTTGGCATCTGGTGCCTGCAGCTGCCAGATACGTTTCGGTGTACTAATGCCAACTGTTTTCATTCTGCTGTGCTGCCAGAGTATTATGACAATGAAGGAGTGAATGAAGCAAGATGGCCATCAAAAAATGTGAGGTCAAGAGTAAATGTAAAGAGGTTACTTGGCCTAATCCCAATCAAGTCCTGATAAAGTAAAGTCTGATATTGGGAGTAAAAGAAGAAAGTAGCTTTTGAGGCTTGTTTCCCTTGTTAGACAGGAGATGGACTTCACAGTTTTTGATCTACAAAAATTTGTAAGGATATTATCACTTGTTATCCTGGGGACACCTGTAGGAGGCAAGACCTCGTTCATCATCTGCTCTTGGTAGGAGAGCTGAATAATTGCAGAGCGGAGAACATGTAGTCTGTTACATAGAAATAGTTAATCGAGTCCTCTGACTTCTGTGATTCCTCTGCTTACCAGAGAGTCCTGGGTGGTCATTTTAACTGCCTGAAGCACAGTGTGTCCTGCAGGTCTCACTTAATGAAGACCATGCATGAACCCAAATACCGGGTGGGAGCCGTGACAGAACAGCATACAGTTGGTGCCATGTGCATTGAACATCAGACTAATGGTATGGTGAGAAAGGCTTGCTTTCTCCGTCAGCCTGTGTGACAGATGAAATACCAATGGCAAGACAATCTGGATCAGTAGCTGAATCGGAAAGAGAGACTGATGCATAGGCAGTTGAGGCTGGGAACAAAAATGTGCCAGACTTTGATTTGGCCCATGAATATTGCACTGGTTCTATTCACAGGTTCTCAACTTTTGGGTGCCATGAGCAGTTTATTTTTGTTGTAATTTTCCAAGTGTTTCTTGAAAACTAGCTTTCTGGTGCACAGAATAGCACCACAACACTAAATTAGTTAAAGTAGCTTGAGGGCTGAGGGAATAGTATATTTGTTGTTGTTGTTGTGGCTGTTCACATTATGTATTTAATCATTTTAAGATTACAGTTTGGGAAAGTCAGGAAGATGCCATAATGTGAGAAACAAAATGGAAATGTTGTTCACCCAGAATGAAGGTCTGTCTTCTGCAAACTGGCATTTGTGCATAGCAAAGGTTACTCTACCTCCACAGCCCCACTGCTCTGTTGGGTGGTTGTGGTTTAACAGAAGATGTAGAGCATTCCCCCGTGGGGCTGTGTTTCCTGCTTACTGTCAGCCTGCTCTGAATGGTGCCCATGTGCTCCAAAATACCTCCATGGGTCTGCCACATGCCCTTAATGAAAACTTAGCCTCTAGACCTGACTTTTTGCATTTTACTTGCCAATGAAAAGGAAGATAAATTTATATATACACACATATGGATACCAATGCACTGAACTGGTACCAGTCCTCTAATCTTGATTTTACAAAGGACAGTGCAAATCAGTGTCCGTTGTCTGTGAAATATTAATATATTTGTATTTCTATAAAGTTGCATAAGGCAATGCTCTTTACAGTTGTTGTCTCTTCTGCCATTCAATAACTATATTATGCGCTAGCAAAATAGTAATTATCATTTAAATTAACACCTTCATGTTTCTTCCAGGAAGGGACTTAAATTTTAAATTTTAAAGAGAAGGTTGAAGTGATTTGTCTCTTATTTTTATAGTAAGTGGATGGATGTAGGGTTATGGCAAAAAAATGTTAATGTAGAGGATGTATATCAGTCTTGCATGACTTCTGTCATTGTATGTTAATATATGTTAAAGGAATTAGTCACTAGAAGTCTATAAATTATCTTATAAAATTTATTTACTCTTTAAAAAATCAAATTCATTTTGGATAGGTGAGATTTGGAGAATCAGTACAAATAACATGAAAAACTACGGAAGTTACGTGTCCTATGCTCATCCTTTTGAGGGGTTCAGTGGAAGTGTGTAAAGAGAAGCTCTGGACAGGGGTGATTAAATGTGGAATCTTGTGCTGAAACTATTCCAACAGGATGGGGAGTGTAGTTTAAAAGCTCTCTTATCTTACCAGCATTCTTGTGCGTGCTAGCTTTCCACAGCAAGATGTTTGATTGATTCATAGCAACTGATGGGCAGTTTAAAATTACAAAGCTTTCAATTTCTTTGTTCCTGATAGTTAAAGAGGGTGGGCATTTCCTGATTATACGGTATACATTGAAAATATTTAAGTTCCCTATGGTGCTATTTGTGACTAATTTACTTCCACAGCACATTAACACTGCTGGTTTTATGCTGTGGGAGTGTATAGTGTAACACGCTGTGAAGAGAGGAAATGTTTCACAACAAGAGGTCCTTCTGGCTTTTCCTTTCTTTACATTACCACCTGGAAAGAAGAAAAGGTGGAGTAAATGACTGATGATCCAGATGGATTGCATAGCTATGACACATTTAGCTGGGCACGTTCACACTGAGAAGTGGCAGGATTGCACTTTAACTCCTGGAAGCGTATATAATCTTATGTAGGAAGATGTAGGCACAAAAAGAGCTTGCCTACCTTCATGCCAGTAGTCTTTTGGCAGGCAGTGCCCCTTTAGTGGCTACTGAGCAGCCAGATTGTTTCGTGGAAAAGTCAGGGATACACGAATGTGAGGGATAGGGGCTTGAGGACAGGGTCTAGCAGAGAAGTTAGAATCTGAGAATGATAAATCAGTGGCTCTGCGAGTGACATGGAGCTTCAGAAAGACTCGGAGTGGAAGGACCATGTTTTTCACTTTTCACGTTCACTTTTCTAATCCTTGCCTATGAAAATAGAAAAATTATCTCTTGTATATGGGAGCTGGTGTGGTTTGATGCACTACTTATTTGACTCATTGAGCACTTCTCAGCACACAAAGGGTATCCTGATTTCTAAGTAAGGGCTTATGATGCTACAGCAGCTAAGCTGTGCAGCACTTATTAAAGGAATGTGTCTTTGAACTTGGGTTATGCCTGGAGTCCACAGAGAGCAGCGGCTGGCTGCAGTGTGGCATGGAGCAAACTCAGGTCTCGTTTTCTGTAGTGTCAGGATGCAGCAGAGCGCACACTCAGGCCCTGGGACTAGGAACTACCTATGAGACTGAAGTGTCTGTAACTCACACATTTTCCTGATGTCCCAGAGCCTCTGTGACCCTGACAGCACATTCCTCTTCTTGGGGCTTTTTTCTTAACCTGTGCTTAACCTGACCTTTGCTTAACGTACTGCTCAGTAGATTCATTGCAGAAAGTAGGTCAGGCTGCTTAGGAAATTTTGTCTCCTAAAACTCCTGCTATTTTTTTTTTATTATCCTTTTATAACTGCAGTGTGATGGGCAGCCAACAAATTCCATGTAATTGTATGTTCCTTGACTTTACTGCATTTTTATTTCAATAAGAAGGCCTATAGTGTTCAACATAATGGCAGCATCTGTGGTGATACATTTCTAGATTTCTTGGACCAATTTAATATAAATACTATCTCATAGAAGAAAATGTTGCTTTCAGGCACAACCTTCCCTTTGTCACTTTATCTTTCCTATTTCCTGGGATCTCAGAGATCATCACAGTGTTACTTAGGTTTTTGGTGCTCCACCAAATATATTTTGAGAGCTTAGTATGTAAGGTAGTGCACTGAAAACACTCTACTGTACAAATGCTTTCATGAAGAAATGCTATTAACTTTATTGAAAATCACAGCAAATGGTGCTTGCTGACCTGGCAAAGCTCTCCCTTCTTGGATCAGTTCCTGGGGGACTCTGTTGAAATCGGAACCTTTACGTCCTCTCCTCAGCTGCTGCTTTGTCCTCTGTTCTTATTTCTGATTCTCAGAGGTGTGTAATACAACTGACTTCTTCAGTGAAAAGATGTAAGAGACTGCTCCCACACCATCTTTCATACTTTTCTTAAGACTCTTTCCTGCTAAAGTGTCACATAATTGACAGGCTTATACTAAAGTCTCCTTATGCAAAATGAGTGTAACCTTTCATGACCAGTTTAGTTCTGCAGGCCTACTCAGTAAGTACAAGTCAAACATGGATCTGAATACTTGGAAAATGTTGTGTCCACATACTGGTTTAGACTTGTACGTTGTACCTTGACCCTGTCAGTAGACAGGATGTCAGGAGATGTAAATTGATTTATTGGGTTGAATAATGGATTTACTGCACTTATGCTGAAAATCTGGACCAATATTAAGATAGTATTACTGTTTCCGCTTTAAGACAGTCATGGCATAGTGCTTTATTTCATACCAGATCGGGACCTTTTTGTGGTAGTTTTTGCATGTCATCACAGGGTTTTTACTACAGAGATTTCTGTAGTTAGAAAATGGTACTGAAAATTACTTCTCATCAAACTTTCATTTATAATAGTACTAAAAACTTTTCCAGTCTGGGACAAATCCACCCAAATTTCCTGCTTTTAATTTCAGTACAGTTACATACTGAACACTAGCAGAGCAGTTACAGCATGCTCACCTTTGTGCATCATTCCCTTAAAATAGAAACATAGGCCAACTTGTGGGAGAGACGAGTGTGAATGAATGTGCAGTTTTAAAGCAGGGCAAGGATTAATGCAGTATGTCTGAGCACTGCTGATTGGTAGCATTTGGCTACAAGTAGGAAAGCAAAGAGTCTTTGGACCTGTGTTATATTTGGCAATATAATATTCTGAAGGAAGGTTTCATGGCTTTAAATGCTACCAACAAATATGAGGCTTTTTCATGACATGCAATATAGACGTAAGTTACTACACCAATCTTAGCAAATAACTAACTTATTCAAATGCCCATTTTTAACTAAGATCTGGATGCTAAGGATGTTTGTATAGTTTGCATGGTTATCTAAATGTTACATCGAGTTGCTGTTGTACAGGTTTCTTAAAGTTCTGAAAAACTGAGAAAAGGATGAGGTCTTGTTTTAACTGAGTGGATCTTTGCGACGCTGCTGCCCTGTGCTTCAGGTTTAATAGTATGAATTACATTCCATGTTTTACTGAATTGCCATTTCCTGGGAAAAAAAAATGTGGTTCAGACACACCTAGGCTGCTGTCCTGTTTAGAAGAGGCAATTACAGCAAAAGAGAAGATGAAATTTATTTCCTCCTCCCCCTTTCACAGTGATGCCAAGTAGCTATGCTTTTAGGCATGTAAAAACCAGAAAGCATTATAGCAAGGGAATTCCTAGTTATGAGCAAACTTATCAACCTTCTCAGACTCCAGTAAACATGACTGCATATTTCTGGGTCACATACCATGTAACATAGTTGTTCCTACGATGTGCCAAGGGACAGATAATGGGCAGAGCCCTATTTGCGGAATGTGTCTTTGAACAGGACACTTTCTGGCATGGATCCCTGCCAGGTGGCACATACCTAGCTATCCTGCCACCTTCTGTGCGTAGTGCAACGGGTCACCTGATTGCAGCTCAAGCTACTGAGTGACATCCTGAAGGCCAGGCTGCAGCTTATAGTGAGGAAGATAGAGGCATTTTAATAGAACAGCCCAACTAGGATCAAATGTGAGCCTTCACAAGTCTCTCTTGAGCATTTAATGGGTTAATTACAAAATCCTGCTTATAAAACTGAGAAACAAGGCACAGAGAAGCTGACTTGCTGAAGAACCGGGAGTTTAATCCAGATAACCCAGACGCCAGCTTGACAATCTTACTCTTGGGCCATCTTTACTTCTTGTTTTCCATTCCCTTAAAGGCCTAAGCTCTTTTGTTCACCAACCTTTCTCCTTCCCACATAGATATTTCAACATATGTATATGTCTGTGTATGTGGAATATCAGCAAAGCTGATACTTTGCTCCCTACAGAGTTCCTTGTGACCACTCTCTCATGTAACTAATCCATAGCAATGTATACTGCAACAAGGAAAATTAAAAGGTTGGGAACCACTGACCTAACTTCTTAGTAAGCAATACAGCTGGCAATCAGATGTAACCTGAGCTCCTCGTTATTGGAGCTGCCTGAGCTATTCATAGCAAAGTAAAATTGCTATGGGAATTGAGCTGGATTTATTTTGTTTGAATGCAAATTATCCCAGGTCAGACAGGCTCAGATCTTCTGCCCCCTTCAAATTCATTTGCATCAGCTCTGCCAGGGTGAAGCTGGAGGGATCTTTGCTGGGGAAAAGTGGGTATGGATAGTGAACTGCCACTGCCTAGACCATTTGCTCAGGGGCTTTGATGCAGTCCATGTAAGTGACTCTGAAGCCAAGACCTCTGATCAGAGTGAAGGGTCTACCATCGGCTAGCCCTATGCGGTGTCCAAGTGCATTAGGTAAGTCGCTCTCTCTCATGGCTGCAACTTCATCAGGGTATCTTGTAAGGAACAGGAGTCTTTCACACTTATCTGCCGCTCTTACTCATGATATGAAATGTTTTTCTGAAAGGTCCAGCTGCCAAAGTCCCATCATCACAGGACAAGCTGTTTTCACTAAAAAAACACCACAAGTTTGATAAAAGGTAAAAAACTTCTTAAAAACTCATTTGAAAATGGTTCAAGAAATCAGAAAGAAAATAAAACACCAAAGTCTTTTGGCATTATTTTAAAAAAAATCTCAATTTATAGTGTTGTTTCCTGCAAGGCCTGATTCATGACTTTTAATGTTTGGAGTTGTGTGTCTGATAGGGAGGAATGTTCCTGATCAGAAACACTCAAGCAAGCATCTGTTAATGCTAAGTACCTATGGAAAAGAATTTCCAAGTACTGATTTTAGTTATCTATCATCAGTTCTCTTTTCTTTTTTTTTTTTTTTAAGCTGTTCATTTTCTGTGTCACTATGCCTTAATCTTCCTGGGTTTGCCCTTATCACAACTATAGGAGCAGAAGATTCGTTAAGGAGGCATGTACTTTCCCCACAATATTAGTACATCTGAATTTCATCCACATAAAATCAATTAGCTGTACACAAATGAGGAGGAGAATCTTGCCAGAACGTTTTCATTGCACCTAATCCTTTGAGCAGCATGAATAATTCATAGGAAATCATCCTTAGGGTGAAATTCTGCCCTGTCCAAAGGTCTGTTAAAGATCTAGGCATCCTGAAGTCACATTTCAGAGATTTAAGAGGAACATAAATGGTGCTTTTGTTTTGTGCTGTTACATAGAACGAGAGAACAGAGAGGGCTGCGTTTTCTACGCTTCAAAATTGCCAGAAAGGTTCACCTCTTCTCACGCTTTAAGGATTCTCTTAAACCGTGCACTCAGTTACATGGGATGCTAGATTAGGGGACTAACTAAGCTACCTTCTGAAGTCACTTGTTCTGTTATTCTTGGTGTACCACAAGTAACTAATCAACTGGAAGACAGGAAAAGTGAAGCATAGATGCATTCATAAAACAATCCTGCAGTTTCCTGTTTACTTTGCGATGGATTTCAGAACTGTCATAAGTAATAAAGTATCATGATTTTATCTTACAGTTGCAGGGATTTGCTTAAACAGGCCATACCCAAGTGCTTGTACAGTTACCAAGCTTAAATTCAAGCTGTTGGTTTTAGCTAATTGCTTTCCAGAACCATTATAGCAAGCCAAAGAGCCATATTGATGAAATCATTAATGAAGTGATCTTGAGTGCAACTTGGTTGACTTTGGGCACTTAAATATTATTAGTGTATGGTTAGTGTCATAATGCTGTAAGTTTACATTAGTGTTTTTCTTCTGTTCATTTATCATACCTACTTCTGTTAAAAAAAAAACAAACCCAAACAAACAAACAAAAAAACCCATGAAAAATGAGGGCGCTCACGTACTGACAAGCAAGTATTTAATCTGTGGCAAAGCAATCAAATTTGTGTTGGTTCTAGCATATCTCATTACCCTGCTATAAATACCAATCTAATACATTTAAATACCAGTGTGACTGGTTCATTTACCTTAACTGGAGGAACAAATAAGAAAATTTCCTTATTTACCATATGTTGACAGAGGGTTGCATAAAGATGTTTTAAACAAGTTCAGTCAACTGCAGAAATACAAAGGCAGTATTCAGAGATAACACTGTCTTTGTTCATATAGGAATAATTAAAGACATGTAATTTTGTTACCTTGTTTTAATAATTGCTGAATGTTCTGCATAGCACTTCTTTTGAGTAACTAAACAGAGTAGTCTTTCATGACTAACTCAGACGGGCAATTTAAACATCGTACTCTCCTTCTGTCAGATCCTCAGATAATAAAATGCTATATTGTTACGAACTCTTTAACATTTTACATTTGCAAGAAATCTATCTTATGTTAGAAAATGGAAGAAATTGAGTTATTTTTGTGAGTCACTTAGAATCTAAAGAAAAATGTGATCTGCTGTACAATTCTCAAGTCAGAATAGGCAACAATTAGTGATGCTAATGCTTCTTTCACAATAAAAATATTTTAGTGTGTATAAAGGCCATTAATTTAACCTAAACATTTGCTGTGGTACAAAGCCAGATATTCCAATCTGGTGAAAATCAGTAAAGATCTGCTGAGGTTACTCTAATCAGCCAAGGACCCAGTCCAATAAAACATTACGTTTGTACTTCCCTGACTCCAGGGTAGTCGTCAGTAACTGCCCACGTACAGACTTGATACAAATTCACCCATTCTTCAGAAAAGTTTGGCAAACATAAAAGCTAGGGAAAAGTTTAGTTAACTAAAATTCTTTCTTTCATTTAGTGTGTTCGCATGCCTTTGTGCTGCCTGGTTTGGGATAGGATCAAAAATGAACATGCTCCGAGTTTTACTCGTGGGATTTCTGACTTCAATAATACATGTGTATTATTGGAAGCCTCATGAGAGTCCATTCTCACTAGTTTCCCAGAACATTTTCTTTCCCAAATTGGTATAAATGCACTCTGGAAATGCTTGCAGAGACAATGTTCAGCTCAGTGGGAGCTCCTGGGTGCTTAACACTCTTTAAAAGTCAGTAATTTATTTAACGACATGGATATGGATTTAGGGTCCAGCCTTGTCACTTTTTGCTGGATAATCATGGGTCGTACCCCTGTCACTGTCTCAGAAGCTTGTTTCATTTACCCAGTGCTTCAGCAACGTGGGCACATCTGTGTGAAGTGCCCGTCTGAGTGGGACAAAAATAGCTTCTGGAGGTAAAACACACCTCAGCTCTGTTAGCTGCTGCTGTCCCGTTTGCAGTTACCACCCAGAAAAGGAGCTCTAGGTCATAGCGAAGAGGGAATGAACTTCTTTAATTACCATGATTTACTGCCATTGGTTTGGCTGTTTGCTCATGATGCTTCCCAAGGGTAAAGATATCTTTCACCTCAGCAACACTTTCTGCAATTTGGCTCCTTCTTTCTGCTTTGCCAGATATGTTGCTTGTCATTTTTTCTACCTAATTTCACATCTTAATTTGCTCATTTTGATTATATTTTCCAGAGCATTGACATTTTGACCCTAACCTGAGAGGTGCTCAATAACCCATCTCTCAAAAAAGTCAGTTAGTGATAACAGGTATGTACAATTCCAGGTCAGGCTGGGCTGTTCAGCTGGCTATAATTCTTGGAAGCAGTTTTTCTTATGACTGTAGTAAGGTTATAGTCTCACGTATTTTTCAGACTACCAGCTTAACCCATCTCAAGAGGTGAGTCTACTTCATTACACGTTCTCTAAAGAAACAATAATTTATTTAAACTGCTTGCACGATACAGGATTGCTTTGGACAACCTTGTACTAGTATTGGTTGAATATCCTTGCTCTGGAGGAAAGAGGAAGCCATATGATGAATGTTGGCAAACTTACCAGGACTTTATTCTACCTGGGTTTCCTTAGCATGTGTGAGAAAACTATGTCTCTACCCCGTTTTCAAGGCTTGACCCAAACCCCATTCTGAACAGCTGGCACTTTTCCTGCTGTCTTGACCAGATTTTGTGTCAGGCTGCTGGTGTTTGCAGAGGGGACTGCCATCTCCACATGATGTTCTCTGAGTATGCATTTGAAATGGGGCTGAAATCAGTCGCTGTTCTCCAAGCTGCTGGTCATGAACTAAATGCTCCAAAATACCATGTAGAGACACATAAATGTTACACTGTGCCTGAGCTAATAACCTGGTCTCTTAGCAGCTACATTGTTTCTAGTTTGAGCTGGCTTGCCGCCAGCTGCCCTGGAGTATGTGCAGAATGAATGGAGGGCTGAGCGCAGACTGAAGGTCATGAGGTCATTTCTGTACTTCATGATGGAACTATCATTATCAGCTTATAAAACCTGAGGGAAGGGCCTCATCTCCCCATCAGTCTGTGGTGGAGTCTGAGTGGAGGTACAGGAGTTATGGGGAGACCTTTCCCTTCTTCTAGCACATGGTGCAGCACGTTGGCATTTGAAAATTGACATCTGCCTGATTCTAAAGGCCAGTCTGGGCCCAAAGGCAATTTCTGGCTGTTGTCAGGTGGTTCTAAGTTGTGTGAATAACTTTATGTTCTCTGGATCTTTATCGTACCCTCTTTCTGCTTCTAGGATACTCATTATTCCAGTATGGGAAACAATCTGGTAGACAAACCCACAGGTTGAACACCAGAGCTAGGGGAGTCTCTCCTCCAGCAAGGGAACTCTTCGGTGGCAGAGATGGGTCTGTTGTGTTTCTTTTGTGGTGCAAAGTGCCAGAGACTTAGCAGAGCATCGGGGCAGAAAATAAGAGTTTGACTTTGATTAAAATGAACTGTAGCTAAGATAATTTCATTAATTTTCTCTACAAAGTGAACAAGAAAAGACTCCAATATGCTGTGGCGTGAGATGGTCCCAACAATATTGTGATGTGAGTACTAGTTATAGAGACATCTTTGCCCTCAGATAATTTTAAATAACCAGCAACCATAGTTCTTAGGCCATCTGTTCTTCTTATTCTTTATATTTCAAGGAAGTTCTTAATTTATATTTCTATTTGTTTTAAGTAGAACTAAAAACTGTACTTTATGTCTCTGTACTTTACGTGCTGTAACTCTTGTTAAGATGTGTTTGAATCAATGATTTGTGTTTTTTAGAAGCTGGACAGTTGGGAAATAACAGAAGTCTTGGATCAATGTACACTGAAGTCTGTGGAAAGCTTTATGCCAATTTCAGTTGGCCTTTTGTCAAGTCTTTTAAAACTGCATGAATTTTTGGAACTATTTTAATGGGTGTGAAACAACGTTTAACTCTTCCTTTTGAAAGATTTTTCATCTTGAGTACATACACACCGACCTAATGGTATAGACTTCATTGATTTATTTGGCCATTGTTTTAGTTGCTCTCGGTTAGAGGCACAGTTGTTTTTTAACACCTAATTTTATGTGCATGCTCATAACACTGAGTAAAGCATTCTGGGTATAAGTAGTATTCCTTAGACCATACATGCAAACTTTTTAGCACTTTATTTAGTTGAGATATTCCTGTCTTAGTACAAACTGTGATTTAACTTTGTGTCAGTCAGTATTACGTAGTTACGTTTAGCAGAGACATTGCAGTTCATTTATTCATGCTTTAATTCTCAGTTTAATTTCATTATGCTTCTTACCTCATTATTTGCATCTGGTTTATGGAACTCCTGTAACTTTAATATGTTTATGGCCAAGCTGTTGCTTTCATTTAATTAGCATGTAACAAAAATGCCTTATATGCAGAGAACCCACAGCCATGAGGCTCTTCTAGCTCGGAGCAAGGGTTTGTCTGCTACCTGAGAACTTAGCTTTGTTCAACTATAGGCAAGGAAAGTAAGTTTTGAAAATCCTTTGCTCACTGTCACTGCTGTGTTTTTTATTGAGGGTCTGTTTTTTGGAGATGCTGAAGCCTCAAAATGAATTGGGTTTACAGGCTGGTAATCTGCCAGAGGCTTTGCTCAGAGTCTAACACAGGAGGAGACAAATGGGAGCAGCCTTTGTGCTATTCCAGTAAGAGGCCAGTGAGACCTGTTAGAAACAGATATGTTAGCGTGTGACTCTCAAAACTGTGCTATGTGGGTCTAAAATCAGCGGAAGATTTACCTGGGGTTGTATAGCTAAGATGAACTTTCAGTGTTTTGAAGAATTCTTCTTATTTTTCAGCTTATAATCTAACTTCAATGTAAAAAAATCTTGAATCAGGTATTTTATTATCCTTTTCCTTGTCCAAATTTGATTTTGCAATTCTTCCTCCTTTTGAAACACACCAAGAAAACAGAACAAGTGCCTTACCTTGGTGATAACACCCTGATACTGAGGAATTTCACAAAGACGTAATGGATCTGAAAATTCCTTTAGCCCAGAGCTAAGCAAACATTTCCCAACAAATAACAAGTGGTAGGAATGTTGCCTTCTCATCTCTCCTCAACTTTTCTGCAAACAAACTGCAAGTTCCTCTAATTTATTGATTCAGAATTATTTGCTAACCACACAGATCAACGTATGTCTTTCTGTTTACTTTCCAGTGGCATGGAATATCCCTTACAGAAGGAAAGCAAATGTGTTGTGAGGAAAGAACAAGAGAACAGCAAATTCCAACTGAGCAATCTCTTGGGTTTTCCTTCCCACCATATTCTCACAATTACTGCTATTATTAGTGATAGCCACAGTGGGAGAGAGAGGGAATAGAGAGGAGTCCCTGGCCTTTTTCATGCTGTGTTGTCTAGACTTGGTAAAAATGTTAGATTTTGTCATCCTGCTTCCTCTCATGGTGTTATAATTGTGGAGAATCTGAAATAAAAGTGGAGTTTTGACCTATCTGACCCTCTCTTTGATGGGTCCCAAACCCATCAAAGTTAATGGAAAGATACTGAGTTCTGATTCAAGGAAAACCACATGTATACTTAAAGTTATGCTGTAATAGGGAACCTAATGCATGAATTTCCATGACAGTTTTGACAGTATGTGTTCATCTACTGAAGTATTGGAGCTGGATAAACACAGTGCACCTAATTTACAATTAGAAAAATGTTTCATGTATTTGCAGAAAAAATTCCCAGAACCCTTTTTTTTACAAAAAAACCCAACCAACCCACCACCCTGAAACTTAGAGTGCCCATGGGTAAACACTAGCCAAAATCTGGCCTTCAAGAAACTGGGATTCTTTGGCAGCTTAAAGTTAGAAAAGATGATTCTGTGCTGGTATCCTACCTCTGTGCTCTGGCATTTCTCAGCTGTTATATTTTCCAGCCAGCATGACCATAGCCATAGGCCATTTTGCTTTACCTAAGGCTAAAATTAAAGAACCTGCAAGAAAAGTCTCTGGCAGTTATTGCCCAATTGCCCCCTTTGCAGTGATCCGGAGCATCTCTGTCAGAAGCCAGGTCAGCATACTCAATGTTACTTTGGAATTGCCAGACAGATTATTTTAATATGAGGTTTTGAAATGATCCCATACCTGGAAGAAATAGAAAATGGTCTGTGATTGAGTGAGTGTTCAGACTGCTCCGTGGCACTTTCCCTTTCTTCTTGACAACTTCATAAAACTCGATGTTATCAAAACGAAAGTATCTTTCATTTACACAACATTTTTCAATTTGGAGGATGTGTCTGATGTAAAACCCAAAGGAAAGGAGTCTTATGGGAGATTTAGAGTAATTTCTACGGGGAAAAAAGTGAATGCATTTGTAAGGCACGCAGTCAGCTACAGGCTATGTAAAGGTGCAGCAATATACATGCAGTGCAGGGCCCAGAATTCAGTTTACTCTCGCTCCCCCACCCCCCCCCACCCCCCCCCCCCCCCCCCGATTCTCAATCCACCCTTACAATGTTAAATATAGAAATTACATTGGGGGCTGAAACTTGGTGTACATCAGGGACAGTGTCTTACAGGAAAATGTAGAAAACCCTTTGTTCCATATGGTTTGAATCATTGACAAAATGAATCCTACAGGAATAATTTCTAGAAGCCTTTAAAATGGGGAAATAAAAACCAGATTCACTACATTTCTGTTTTCCAACTGAAAAAAAAAATCATTTAGCAGTGCCCAATTATCAGTGCACTCTAGCAGATAAAAATTGCCTCTCGGAACCACTTTTAAATTGTGTGATGACACACATCATAAAGATTTAAAATATTAGTCTTCTTCCCTACAGGAAAGTACTTTGTCATGACCAAATGCGATCTGACATTTGAAATATGCCAACTTATTGCAGTGAACAGCCAAGTTAAATTCTTGTCAATTATTTAAAGCCTGTCTCTTATTGACAGAGGCAATTTTAACCTTCATTTAGAATGTTAAGAAGATATAGGCTGATACCGAATTATGAATTCATGTTGAAGAAAAGAGAGGAGGCAAACTTAATCAGAATGTCGTATATGTTTGTTTTCACATTATTTTCCAGGAGACAAGTAGACCCTCATAGTTCATAATATGGAATCTCTTCTATTGTCAAAATTCAGGTCACCATTTGATTTTGCAAGCACTATTATTAGGCCCCTGTGAAAGTTGCTTGTACTGGGGAGTACTGCGAAGCCACCTTTGATTTGGAAAGGCAGAAGTGAATTTCCATGAAAAGGGCATAGTGTATGACTATAGGCTGTTAAGAACCTGTATATCTCTGATAAATCTTTTCAGCTGGAATAGACTTAAAGTCAATTTTAGCATTAACTTGGTAAGTGGTTAAAGCTGTGAAGATTTCATATATAACTTTCTATTTTGACTTGCTTTTCATTTTCTGTTGACTTTTCCTCATGGGAAACAATTTTGAAAGTGCAGAAAATTCCACAAATCCTCAAGAAATACAATGCTTACATTAGGCATTCAAACTGGTCTCCTTCTGATACCCTTGGCATTCAGGTCCTAGGACGTTAGTCTAAAGAAAAGCATCCATTTCAGGAGGGAATAGGTGTTACATGTCTGATATGTGCATTTTCAAAGAATACTTTTTGAGGAAGGAGGTGGAATCATAATCTGGGAGGACTTAAGATGTCGGGCAAGATGGTTTGCAATTGACATTTGTTTGTCTGCACATATTTTTCTGAAGCATAAGAGATATGTAGTCCTCGTGGGATGTCAGTTTTGGCAGGAGCGTGTTGGCACATGGTAGAGCCTCACTGATCCAAACCAAAAATCTGTATCTAGTATTACGTATATAATGTAATAGAATTACCTGATGAAACTTCTTCTTGGTTTTTGACTTGGTAAAAAGGAGTGTTTATTACAACATGTTTTACAAAACCAAGAAATGAAATAAAATCATAACTGATTAATGAGCTGCATGGAAATACTTCCTCAGTGCCACCCACATTTCCCTGGCCCTGATCCTGGAAACACTTCATCACATGTGCAGTTTTATGCACAGATACTATGTGAAAACTACAGCGTAGTTTTCCCATACTTACTTCTGTCTTTCAGGGATCCAAGAAGGAAAACAATCAGATACTTGCTTTCACTGATCAGTTTTCTTTTGTAGGAGGGCATAAATAATAAACTGCATTTATGAAGATTAAATTGCAGGGAGTTGATTACTGAATGATAGCACTAAAATGTTCAGATGCTTCAGCTTTGTGCTACTGTACTATAATGTGCTTATGTTTATACTTAGGGGTAACCTTAAGTCTGGGATTCCCATCTGGTAATACCTTATTCAGAAAAAAAAAAAATTAAATTTAAATATTTTGGTTTACTAATGTATGCATTTATTAGAAGATGCATTTTCCAAAAGCATTTTCTTTTTATGTGAGACTGTATATGCTGTACACAAACACCCATAGAACCAAATCTATACTGTGAAGAATGGATTAATATTGCATACGAAATTATTCATGGTACTGTGCGAAGGTGCTATGTTGCCAGTCCCGCAACATTCTTGTTTTGTGTGTTACCAAACGTGAAACCTGGTGATCTCCGAAGTGAAAAAATGCATACTTTAATTGAGAAGACTATCTAGATTATATCTTGAGTAAATCTAATTTAGAAGAGCACATTTTAATCTGTCTAGGCTTTGAAGAAAAAACAGTTTAAGACCTAGCATGTTCCAGCTGTGAACTTTTGACAGTCTTTTCTCTAATTTCTGGTGGTGTTTCTTTTTTTAGTCAGGTTTGATAAGGACACAGAAGATCGAGTTCCTTATATCTCCGTTACCTCAGCAGCTAGCACAGGAGCACAACTACACATCGCCTGCTGGACACCATCCTCATGTATTATATAAACGAACTGCAGAAGAGAAAGTGCATCGGTACACAATAGAGTCCAGTCCCAAACACTTTTCTTTTGGTCATCACAGAACTCACACTTCCCACAAGTATCATGCTCAAGCAAATGATTACCACCATGGAAGGTTTCAAAAGCAACATTTTTGTGGACGTCGCAAGAAATGTATGTAAGGAAACTTTCTCTCCTTGTTTGAGATAGTGGCTCTTAGAGACTGTATGGTGATTCTGAAGTGTGGTTCACAGTCACCTTTGTGATGGAGATATAATAACCTTAAATTATACAGGTCTAAAGTGGATTAGATATTACAGACTTGATTATTCCTTTAAATTGATGTCATAATCTATTTTATTAAGCCATTAGAATCACTGTTTAGTTTTCTTATTCTCTACCTAGATTAAAAGATCCCTTGCCTGATTTTGTGACAATTACATAGTTTTCAGTAAGCAGCTCTGCACAGTGATGGATGCCAAGCCCCTGATCTGCTCTCTGTTAGTTTGGGGATATATAATTAATTAGGTTTGAAGATGGAGAAAAAGTAATCAGTAATTTCTGAGAGGATAGAGAATACGTCTTTCAGAACTCACTATTTGATAATGAAATGTTTAGCAACTGAGATCTTCAAAAAGAACCTCCCATGTAAATTGTTTAAATAAGATTTTGGAGCCACCTCTTAAAAAATAATATTGGAATATATTATCCTGCCAAGGTCTAGTCTGAGTCCTCATTAGACCCTCAAATTGCAGAATATTTTAGATCCCCCTTGGACCCTATATCTGTGCTTACAGCATTCAGTTGATTCTGTTTGAAAGCTGATCTGCTTTAGAGCTGAGTTTCTTAATGAGGGTCTCCAGGACTGCACACAGTATTGAAAACATAGTCTCAGTCCAGTGATATTCTTCCAACTTCCTACTTGAGTTCTTAGAAAATGAGACGGTTCCTTTTCCAAAAGGCAGGCATGTAAGGAAGAAAGAGAAAACAAACAGAAGGGAAGGAATGAGAAAGGAGGTAGTGGAAAAGGTGGCTGGCTGAGACTGAGGCCTGCCTGAGGCCTGAAAACTGCCTATTAAAAATTGACAGCTTCCTCAAAAATCCTTCTTTCTAGATTGGAAAGCTAGACCTCAAATACCAGATGCACAAGCCTATGATTCAACCTATAAACATTTGCATTCTAATGCAGTTCACAAATACCTCGTTACACACTCCCTTTCCCTCCTGTCTGGTTTTCCTGCTGCCTGCTTCAGAGCAGAAGATAGTGGTGCTTATCAGCTCTACAGCATTTTATTTGCATTGTCTGCTGTGGTCTTGCAGTTTTTTTACTGTATGCCCTGTGACTGCTTGTCCAAATTAAGAATTATTTGTGTCCACTTGAGCTTTTACATGGTGCTTATTGCTGTAATAAATTAGTACATTTTGAACACTGTATTTTCATAACCTCCTGGCATGTGAGAAGATACTGTCATTATTCTCATGGCTCAGACACAGGAGAAGTCAAAAATAACCATTGCTTCTGGGGACCAAATCGATAAACTGAGGTTTTTCTTTAAAATACTTAGCAGAATATATGCTCCTCTAATTCTATGTGTGTATCTATATATTAAATAACTTCGGTTACAGCTGTGAGTTCTTAGCTGCATATTCAAGTTGGGTTTATGTTAAATGAAGAACATGCGATTAGCATCTAGCTGTGATGAGTTTATTATAAGTGATTTACCCATCATTGTTTAGATTGTTTCAGATGCTGTTAGGATCTGATTAAGCAAGATTGCATTTAATTACCTTAACCATGAAACTTTCTTTTCACATCCTGCAGTCTTTCAGTTCATGCAGTACATACCTGTAACCTTCCGAGAGAAATGAAGGAGTTCTAAAAAATTACAACCTATTTCTATACCCAGCTTTGGCTAATCTATAGAACAAGTCAATGTATGTTCACTGAATGAATGCAGTTCTACAAATAAAATCACTTGTGATTGTTTAATTGAGTAAAGACAAATACAGCATGTAGAAGAAAACATCTCACTTCAGTAAAGGCAACACCTCTTCTATGATTATTTGGGACATTTTTCTTCGTTTTGTTTTTTTTTTTTGTTGTTGTTGGTGGTTTTTTTTCTTGGTTTGTACATTGTCTTGTTCTGAGATCTGGAGTCATATCAGTTTGAAATTTTCAGCAAAGTCCAATCTGATCACCTGGAATAGAAAATTTCAGCTTGAATGAACAAAGGCATTCAGAATGCAGTCTTATGGAAGACACTCCTCTACTATTAACACCACTGAGTTGAGGTTAATTTATCCTAACCTAAGAACGACTCCAAACTTGATGAACAGTAAGAGGGAAGAGCACACTGCCACTTTTAGTGTCATAAAAGTAGCTTGTCCCACTCACCATCCTCTACAATTTCATATGCTGGCAATTTGTAAGCACTAGGACAGCCAGTTAATAATCTTTCAGACCCTTCACAATCTAAATGTTTTTAGATCCTGAGAATTAACTGGACTGTAGATCATAAATCATGCTTGAAACATTGCTGCTGCTTAGGTTTTATTAGTAACAGTGAAGTTAATTCAAGAGCAAAACACTGCTCATGGATTTATGAGTCGAATGCCTTGAAGTCGTATTGCCTTCAAAACAGTACATGGAAACTGATGTGCCTTGAACTGAATGCTTCACTCTTGGGTGAGGCATGTCTTCATGTCTTGACGTGCTTCCAGAAAAGTTCTTTGAGCTTGTAAAGGACAATTGTTTATAATGACTGATACATTTTAAAATCTTACTAGCACAGTTACTGGCATGTTAAACATAGTTCAGAGTGACTTAGTCCTTGCAAGCAGGCTGCTGTTGTGCATTCTGTGGTATTCATGATTTCCCAGTTCGGCATGGAAGGAAGTAGCATCTGTTTTAACTATGTCCTTGTGATGAGACACAGGCAGGATTTTTTTGATTACCTGAGGCTTCCTCACTTGTGTCATGTTACATCCTGTGAACAAAAACTATCGTTATCGGAATAATATGTTGAAGTGGCCTTCGAGATAATTCTTGATTCAGAGGCAATGTAGGTTTATGCAAAAGAAGCTATGAATAACAGCAGCATTACAGGACTAGGATATAGATTTCTTTTCCCATTCCTGGCTGTGAAGAAATGGAGTAGAGACCATGCTCTAACTGTGCCATTGACCATGTGACACAAGTACAGAGGGAAAAAGTGCTCCCTGGCATTGGGGTGTGTGGGCTGGATGCGCATATCCTGTTACCAAGCCCTCCTTGCTATTGCCTGACATTTCCCTATATAAATATATTCCCAGCAGGGATAATCTCAGTGGCAAATTCACATAGAAGGCTAATGTCAATCACAACAGCAGGCTGGCAGGAATCTTACTTGTGGTGTGTGTCTGCTTTCTGTACTGACGGTGGACATCTGTTGTGGAAAGGACTTTTTTACCAACTGCTATGTAAGTAGCACATGCCAAACACCTTAAGAAGTTATCAAAAGGATAGGAAAAATGTAGATATTCTGTTAAACTTCTGTATGTATTTTTTGCCACAAATACTACCATTTTGTTAGATTAATTCTTTATTTTAAAGTGGTTATTGCATACGATTGTGGTTCTCCCATTTTCTTCTTTCCCTGTAGCCATCCTTCGCTCAGGAATGAATCAGGTCTTTATTAATAAATATAGAATCTTAGCCATAAGTACTAGATCATGTGCTGTAAAAATAATCTAAGGCTCTAAACTTGTGATGCTTCATTTTCTGATGAAACTGTTCATGAGTGCTCTGAACCTTTTCCAAAACTGAGTTTTATTTCCTTTTAGATGCACCTAAGCCACCCACGGAAGAGACGTACATTCGCTCAGATGAATATGGGACTTCTGCAAGGTTCAAAAGATCATCTGCTAAAATTCAGAAAAATGGAAGTCTCAATGTTGAAACCCTTGTTGTGGCAGATAAAAAAATGTTGGAGAAACATGGCAAGGAAAATGTAACAACGTACATCTTAACAGTCATGAATATGGTAAGATGTGGTGTATCTGAATTATCCCTAGATTATCACAGCTCTGTCAACAGTACTGTAGGGTTCAAAAAAAAAAAAAAAAAAAAGGAAAATATTTAAAATGTCATATTTTAAATTACTTCTTGTGTAGTACAAAAAAGGCAGATACTCTGAAATGGAAACTTTCATTTAGTATCATGAAACTTTGTTTTGTCTGATGTCTCTCCTTGAAACAAAAATTCATTTGAGAAAGCACAGATTTATTTTGTGAAAAATCATATAATTTAACAAAAAATATATTTTGCTTTGTGGCTTTGCCCTTGTACTACAAAACTTGAATTTGAACTTGATTACGCTTAATCCAGGAAACCAAGGACAGAACAAAGCCCACTGAAGACAATAGAAAGTTTTCAAGGTTTTTGAATAAGTCTAGTGGTTTGGGGCATAATTCTGGGTTAAACTATTTTAAATTAATCCTAAAAGGTAATAACTCCATTAATTTTAAATGGAAATTGAAGCCAAATGCAGTAACTCAATACATGAGTTTAATCTATTAAAAAAATTACACATGTAGATGATATTTCCTCTTCAATAACCATTGCAGGTCTCCAGTCTGTTTAAAGATGGAACAATTGGAAGTGATATAAACATTATCATTGTGAGCCTTCTTCTTTTGGAACAAGAGCCTGTAAGTTGGGTCAGAATTTTTGTGTGGTGTGCTTCATTTGCTGCTGTTCACAGGGAGTATTGGGTGTTCCTATGTTAGGTACATGAACTTTCATTAGAGGTTTCTTAAGACATAAAGCGTGAGAAGATGATGAAAATCACAAAAACCTCCAAAATCACACTTTCTGCATTTCACTGCTTCTCATTTTTTGATACTAAAATCTTCGTTTCATATAAATGTTCTTTAGAAACACTGAAATGATTTCAGTGAGATAAAACTTAACAATTTCCAGCATTTTCTTGAACAGAAATAGCTGGAATGAGAAATCTACTTAAGAAGTATTTAAATAAATAAAAAGATTGTGACCTGGACTTTCCAGGATGTGGTGATCAGAAGGGCAAGGAGTCAAAAGTCCTGAATTGAAGATAGTGTGTAACAAAAGGTGGGAGTGGTGCCAATTCTTTTGGTAAGGATGCTGACACAAAAGGAGACAAAATTTCTTCTGATGAAGACAAGTTTGTGATGGGTTGATCTACTTGGATAATACTTTTCCTTCAGAGAAATCTCCAAATATTTTAATCACAAGATTGAAAACAGTTTAGCGTGCAATGTTATCAGGAATCAAAATTATTTGTACACTGTAATTCCAACCACTGACTTTGAAAATATCCGTGTCTGGGGAGAGGAGCAGTTTTATTCTACAACTGTAATTGATTCACTTATCAACAGAATTGGTCATCACAGACAGTTAACATGGGAATACATAAGTTTATGCAAAACAAATATGAAAAAGTAATACTCTTTTCCCTAACCAACTCTTATTCTTTCAATCAAGTTTCTCAAATATTGATGGAAGCACCTTATTTCTATGTCCATGAAATATCTACAGGGTGGATTACTGATTAACCACCATGCGGACCAGTCACTGAACAGCTTTTGCCAATGGCAGTCTGCTCTGGTTGGGAAGAATGGAAAGCGCCATGACCATGCCATCTTGCTTACGGGCTTTGATATCTGCTCTTGGAAAAATGAGCCCTGTGATACTTTAGGTATGATATGAAAACATGTTCTGATAAACTCGTGAGTGTCAACAGCATCATCTTGATTTATAGAGATGGGAATGTTTTAAAATCGTCTATTTTTGCACATAATAGTAGCCTTTTTGAAGCGTAAAGAACACTATTATTTTTATATATTTGTCTCTGAGATACCTAAAAGAAAATGAGTATTTCCGGTATCATTGCCCCAGAAAAAGTGGCAAAATAAGCTATCTGAAGACATCCTTTTGAATTGTCACCTCTTCAAGGAATATTTTTGATTTTGGGAATATTTTTGATTTTGAGAATATTTCTGAGCCAATGATATTTTTTTTTCCTTTTTATGACTACTTGCCCTTTTTGAATGGGATTCCTCCCTAATTTGGGAGCAGTGAAGGCATGAAGGGGGGAAAGAATAATCTTTACAAGTAAAGTATATTTTGAGAGGTTAGGTTTGATTTATACTTCTTATACAGGATTTTCTTTATAGCTAAATAAAAGTCTGCTGTAATTCCTCCACGATAAATCCGATGAAGCAGACAATCATCTTCATGCACCACAAATAGGCTTATTAGGACCAGTGCAGATGATATATGTATTTGGGATTCTGTAGGGGAACAAACTATTCTACTGCTTCCTTCCTTCAGGATTTGCACCTATCAGTGGCATGTGCAGCAAATACCGTAGTTGCACCATTAATGAAGATACAGGCCTTGGACTGGCTTTTACAATTGCTCATGAATCTGGACACAAGTAAGTTTCATGAGTCTTACGTGCTCCTTCTATAAATAAATCTGTGAGTGAATGGAAACACAGCACAAGTTAACATAAATCAGTTAAATATGGATCATTTGGATCGGATGGATGGCTGAGCCCAAATAGTGGTGGTGAATGGAGTTAAATCCAGGTGGTGGCCAGTCGCAAGTGGTGTTCCCCAGGGCTGTATTGGGGCCAGTCCTGTTTTATATCTTTATCAACAATCTGAACAAGGGGATCAAGTGCACCCTCAGTCAGTTTGCAGATGACACGAGGTTGGGCAAGAGTGTTGATCTGCTTGAGGGCAGGAGGCTCTGCAGAGGGCCCTGGGCAGACTGGATAGATGGGCCATGGCCAGTTGTATGATGTTCAGCAAGGATCAGTGCCGGATCCTGCACTTGGGGCACAACGACTCCCCGCAGAGCAACAGGCTGGGGGCAGGGGGCTGGTACGCTGCCTGGTGGGAAAGGAGCTGGGGGTGCTGGTTGACGGCTACCGAACGTGACCCCGCAGTGTGCCCAGGTGGCCAAGGCAGCCAGCAGCATCCTGGCTTGTATCTGAAATGGTGTGGCCGGCAGGACCGGGGAAGGGATTGTCCCTCAGCACTGTTGATGCTGTGCCTTGAACACTGTGTTGGGTTTTGGGCCCCTCGCTACAAGAGGGATGTAGAGGTACTGGAACACGTCCAGGGAAGAGCAATGAAGCTGGTGAAGGGTCTAGAGCGCAATTCTTATAAGGAGCAGCTGAGGGAACTGGGGGTGTTTGGCCTGGACAAAAGGAGGCTCAGGGGAAACCTTATTGCTCCCTACAACTACCTGAAAGGAGGCTGTAGTGAGGTGCGTGTCAGTCTGTTCTCCCAAGTAACAAGTGGTAGGATGAGAGGAAATGGCCTCAAGTTGCACTAGGATTTAGACTGGATAAATAAGGAAAAGTTTCTTCACCGAAAGGGTTGTCAATCATTGAAACGGGCTGCCCAGTGAGCTGGTTGAGTCACCATCTGTGGAGGTATATAAAAGACGTGTAGATGTGGTGCTTTGGTTTAGTGGTGGACTTGGCAATGCTAGCTGAACAGTTGGACTTGATGATCTCAAAGGTCTTTTCCCACCTAAATAATTCTGTGATTCTATGATTTATAGAGTGCTGTATAATGATTAGAATACATCAAACATCCAGTTAATGTGTAGGCCATGTTAAATATCATCTCTTCAAGAAAAATAAAAATAACCACTGTTGGATTTTGATTGATTTTGCTGCCATAGGTGGAGGAACCTTATTCTGTCACAGCCACCTCACAACTGTTTCTAATTTGATGGGAAGCTATAGACAATTTCAGGCCAGAGTCAAGATTTTTCACTCAGAGGTGTGTCCTTTAGCATGAAATGATTAATCAGCTGCTCAGGGTAACTTTCCTTTTATTTTTATTTTTCAACGTTTTATATATTACAGGTGATAACCAGAATAAACAGTAAAAGCTGACAACAATAATCTACAGGCTTCCCACATTGCTACCATGTTCTGGTAGACAAATTGCTTCTAGTATCAGTGTGGTTGCTCCAAAAAGAGGTAGAACACTGCAGCTCACAGTATGGAGGAGTAATCTGTCTGAATCTCTTAAAAGTCCCTTTCCCAGAAGACCCAGTGTTTCATAGCATCTGGGAGCCATTCATTCCATTCAACCTGTCCTTTGTTCTCTGTAACTAATGCGTCATTTGGCTAAAAAGAGCCTTTGTGGGGGTTTCTGCCTCCCTGTCTCTACATCCATTGGATTTCCATTTGGTTTCTATCATAATAAGAATGTGATTTTCCTAAGAACCTCCTTTCTCTCAAACAAAATCAGTAATAATCTTCCATGGAGCTTCAGCTGTTCTCTGAATTGTTGAATTAAATCTGAAGACGATGATTAGGTTTTGCTCTTCTGTTTTTTTTTTTTCCCCAAATAATTTTGAATTACTTTTTCACAACTTTATTATGGTTTTGTTTTTCAGTTTTAACATAGTTCAAGCTGGAGTCTGTGTAAACACTGGCAGCATAGAGGCATAGTTTCTTTATGTGGTACAAACCTGAAATCAAGGGTCAGATAAAATCATGGGCATAGGATCTTTATTTTGTCCAGTGACATCACTGCACAGAATATCTTTGAAAAGCAGTGGTACTGTATTCTGCTGTTCGGTCAAGGCATGTGTCCTTCTCATTCTGCATGACTGAATCAGGACTATTTAGTTTTCATTGTACAAATATGCTCTACAGTATATACTATGACCTAATGTCTACATGAGTGACCCTTTCACAGGTTTTTGTACATCTGATGGGAAACAAGGGATTAAAAAATAATCCAGCTACCAGTGAAGCCCGTGGGAATGGTGCCAATGCTTTCAATGGGACCAAAGATGTAAAATATATAGTTTGATCCTCCTGTCACACTAATGCAGTTTCACTGGCCTCAGTATATTTTTAATGCCCTTTGATCAGTATTAGGAGAGAATCAGGCCCACAGCTTATTTTTCAAGAAATATCCCCTTTCGTCTCTTAATGCCCTTCCTTCCTGTTTATTTTCTTATTTGCTTTGAGAGATTATGCTTGGAAATTTTTTAAGTTGGGGTTTTTTTTCTATTTCACCACTACCTTTGATTCTCCTATTATTCAGCCTTTCTTTGGTATAGTTCCATACTCCTAATTAAATGTATCTTATGTCCTGGAAAAAAATCTGTGCCAGATACGAAATGTCTTTATTATCATATGTTCGTGTTCATGTTCCTGAGACTACCTAGTATGTGATTGAGAACAACTGAATTCTGTCTCTGTGATACAGAGATTCTTGGAAGAAAAAAATACCTGTGACAGACTTGAAGGTGCTAAGGTCCACTGTGAATATATTATCCTAAGGATTTTGTAGTAGGAGAATATTGTATACTGTATAGATCACATTCCAATCCACCAAGTACCTTCAGTTGTTACACATTTTTATGGTTTTCTTGAAGCAGTTTGTGTTCTTACCTGAAAGCTTAACTGTTCCTTTGGGAGTTCAGAGCCCGTTATGTCAGTGGGTATATAAACTCTGGATTCTTTGGCTGCAATGCATGTGAAAAAAAGTTAGCATTTTATAAACAATTCTAAAATACAAGCTCAGTTGGTACTTTTTTTGTCCATTTATAGGAGCCATATATTTTACCAAGTTTGGAGCCTCAGCTGGTGGCAACACATACAGTAACTCTGATGAGCCTGCAATGATTTGTAACAGTAGAGGACCAACTCCAGTAAATTAGATATTCCCTGCATGTGCACAGATTGCATTCATAAAGTTGCCAATGTACTACAACGTTGAAGTAACAGATTATGAAATTTCTATTCAAAACACATTGATTTTCACAGATGTCCCATATAGTGAGTAAATATAAAACAGTGGAAGGAAAAAACCTGAAAATTAGCTTTAAGATATCAATAAGCTCCACATAATTTATAACTTTTTATGTGTTTTTTATTATTGCTTATTATTCTTTATACTATCCCAACACCTCTCCTAGTGAAAGGAGAGCCTCATGGTGCTGCTGACTGAGCAAAGCACTCAGAAAGAGGCAGTATTCCCACTAAGAGATTACAGTCAAGGCAAAGTAAGTGACAGTGTATGACAAAGGTGAGGAAAAGAAAGTGATTTGCTGAGATAATATAGCAAGTTAGAAGCCAAAATTAAAAAAAAATAAATCACATTTTTATATTCATACCTTGTATTCTATTCATTCAGTCCCACTTCTTTTGCTAAAGATTGAATACAGCTATGTAGTACTTGCCTCCTGTTATGAGGACAGTTATATTCTTACAGCTGTGTAACACTGCTGTTTCCCTGGATTCTGATCTCCACACCATTCATGTTAGCAGGCATTATTGCTAGGCAGAGAAAGGCTCAGACTGCACGCATATTTTAGGCTGATGGATTTATAGGCAAGTACAAGTGTGGCTGAAAATAAGATCCATTACTTCCATCCATCCCACCACAGAACATTTCTTGTTCAGGAAAAAGAAGCGGTTAAACTGTGAAACTGACACAGTTGGCAGCTCTGGTACTTATGTGGCAGCATCTTGCCATCAGCTCACATTGCAGAGCTCCTTTGCCTCACCAGTATGGGCCTTTTGTGAAACTTGACAAACTTTTTCTCATCAGACAAGTGTATGGTGACAATAAAATCTGAATGGTATTAATTGGAGCTTGTTTCATACTAATAGTATTAGTATGGTGCATCTGTTTTCATCCCTTTGGAACGAAAGAGATGAATTCCACATTCCCTGTGGAGTTCAGGCATAGAACTTTTACCCAGAAAGTGTTTCTTCTGCCCCAGATTTTGTCTTGCTTCTGATTAATCTAGATTTTCACTCTCACACATGGTTCTCTTTTCAGCTTTGGTATGATTCATGACGGAGAAGGAAATCCTTGTAGGAAAGCTGAGGGTAACATTATGTCTCCCACACTCACGGGAAACAATGGAGTGTTTTCTTGGTCTGTATGCAGCAGGCAGTATCTCAACAAATTTCTCAGGTAGGTCAGATGTAAATCTGGGCTGGTGCCAGGGAATATATCTTTAATAACTGGGCTTGAATTCTTGAACAGACATAAAAATTACTAAAGTGTGAAATTCACCTCTTTTAAAATGTGCTCAAACCCATGTACTACGTGAGCCCACACACTTGGACTTATGAAGCGTATAGGTGGTATGGCATGTAAATGTTTTTGTCCTGCCTCGTTTCAAAAGCATGAATTTCACCCTCCATGAATATCCCGCATATCATTCTTTCCCAGGCATTCCTGTCAGCAGCTAGGTTTATTAGAGAATTAGTAGGAAGTGAACACCAAAGAGGGCAGACACAGTGGTACCAAAGTCATTACAAAATGTCAATTAACATTAGTGGCCTTTCTCATTGGAGTTTTTCTCTTGATCTAGCTCATGTCACGAGCAAGGACATTTTACATTTTTCATATAGTGTTTCTGGGGGGAATGAAAGGAAAAAGAGAAAGATACCAATTACTTCTCCGGCGTGTTGGCATTACTCAGCGATGCTTTTAAAGGAATTGGTGTTTGGGCTGTGTTTAATGTCTGTAGAATTGCAGTCCTTTCCTGTACAACTTTTCTTTTGTTTGTTGTGCGTGGGTAGACTATACATGATTACTTAAAAATGTGGAGGTGGTAATAAGACCCAGATCCAACACAGGCATTTTAGATGTTAATTCCTTAGAATGAGAATCAAGCACCTAGATAGTTTTGTGGATCTGATCCTTGAACTACAAGCTGGTATCTTAGAGCAGCGGCCAGGAAAGGTGACAGAATTCTGGTGATTTGTTTTTTGCTGCCATGCTGCAACATATTCTGAGTACACAAGCAAATTGCAAATTAAAAGTCATGGAAGCCCTCCAACATGCAGTATGGTCCAAGAGACTTACACTTGGAAGATAAATCCAGCATAGAGTGACCTTCTATGTACATGGGTTCTAAAGCGTATACAAAGGGAAAAAAGTAGACTGTAGGGTACTGTTGGTCTTAAGCTGGACACAGCCAACCCAAAGCACACAGCGTCAGCAGCCTCCTGTTTGTGAGTCCACACAAAGTGAATGCTGAAATGAGACAGTGTGCCCGCTGGTTCTGTTGATTCCTGTTTTGGGTAATCCATTTAAGGGAAAGAAGCAGACTAGATCACCTTGCTCTTGGCTACACAGCAATAAAGGGAGGAAAAGAATTTGACATCATTCTTGTTGTCACTACAGTCTGAAAGCCTGGAAATTCCCACTTCCTTAAAACTTTGCAGGTTAGGCTACCAACAAGATGTCAAGATCTTTTGGCTCCTACAAGCAGATATTCTAATTTCAGTGCATACCTCTAAACCTAGTTAAAGGTACTGCATACCATATTATGTGTTTTTGCTGGTCTGTAGCAAATTAAAATATTTTAATATAAAGATCATAGTAATGATTAATATACATTCTCATTATAGTACAGCTCAAGCTGCCTGCCTGATTGATGAACCTAAGCAAACAGGACAGTATAAATACCCTGACAAACTGCCAGGGCAGATCTATGATGCTGATACCCAGTGCAAATGGCAATTTGGAATGAAAGCAAAACTGTGCAACCTCAGCTTTGTAAAGGTACCTATTGATATGCTTTTGAGAAGTTAAAATTACATTAGAGAACTGCAGTACACTAAATAAGTACAAGTAATACAGTGTTCTTTGGAGGCCTGGGCTATTTCTCTACCTTATCTTGCTTGGAAATTTACTTTGAAGGTACTGGCCTCTTTTGAGGAATACTGGAATCCCAGGGGAGTTTCAGAAGGAAATGTGTTCTTTCCAGGAGTCATAAGGAGTGCAGCTGAATACATAAGGCCCATGAGCCCTTGGCTACCGTGCTCAGGGAAATCAGCAGGCAGTAGCGTTTTGATCAAAACTTGCATTGGGTGTGGGGTAACAAGGACTAAGTTATTTGTGTTTTATTTTACTCTTATGCATTGACAGTAAAGCCTGGAAAATTTATAAAGAGTTATCTTAGAACAATAAAAACATAAATTACACTCTTGACTTCATAATGAAGGATTCATTTAATTAACTCATTATTTCAGTGACTGCTACACTCCTTGCTGATCTCTTCAGAGAAGACATTTTATTAAATAATCTGAAGTGCTCATTCTAAAAAGTATTGTAATTTCTTTTACTCCTGTTAATATCATGGAGTATTTTGATTTTTTTTTTATATACTAACCACATTTATCAGGTGATGGCAGCTGTTTCTTCTATAGCTAGTAAAGAAAGAAGAGAGAATGAACAGCACTGTGAAGAGACTCTGTTTCCAGATACCTCCTGAGTTTTAGAAAATCTAGACTCTTCACAGTATTATAGTCCTTGCAGACTTGATGTAACTTTAGTGTTCATCCTTTTAACGCTGTTTTTGTTCTATTATAGTCTCACAGTCAAAACAGTTTTACAAAATATATAGTGAAATGGTGCATAAAGAAGCAGGCAGTATACAGAATGTGGCTGTGCTATGAATCTTAAACCCTGGACTCTATCTAAATTCAGAAAAGGTTTTATTTATACAGTTTTTAGGGTAGCAAAGGCATGTATCTTTTGTTACTCTTTCTAAACATGAGGAAATGATGGGAATTATGAGTACTATAGATAGAGTACTTTTTTTCTTCTCAGGATATATGCAAATCGCTCTGGTGTCACAAAGTGGGTCATCGGTGTGAGACAAAGTTCATGCCAGCAGCAGAAGGAACAGCTTGTGGTATAAGTATGGTAAGTTGTTTTATAAATAGGACAATGTCATTCTAATTTGTTTTCAGACTGTATTGGGTCAAATACCACCTCCTGTCCAAACAGTTTTATCCAGATCCCTCTAGGTTTGCTCTCATGGACTTTCTGATTGCTCTGTAAATGATTGCACTGCAATACATAGTCAGGACTGGTCCCCACAGTGGCACCTATGTGACAGTAGGGAGTGATGCCTTTCGCATCGAGCTATGGAATAACATATATCTGGCAAATCTAAATCTGTAAGAAAATCCATTAATTATATCAGAAGTTAGATCAAGGCTTCAAATTCCACTTTGATATAAACATTCCTTAAGCCATAATATTTGCTATACCGACTAAGGCCATCATGCATATTATCATCGGTGATCACTACTGAAAGAGCAGTGTTACTTATTTTAGTCAAAGCTTCTAATTTACACTCCTCTATAGTTACACGAAATATTTCTTTTGCTGCAATGTTGTAGAATATTGTTTTGATTTTCAAATTACTGAAAAACATTCTATTTTGCTTTTTCTCTTTGTGCAGTATTTCATAAGTGAATTACAAAAGGGAAAAAAATTAGCAGAATTTTAGCAGACTATTTTTAAATTACATGGGAAGTTTTGAGGTTCTGACAGCACAGGACCTTTAACATGGTCCTGTTTTTTCCTGTTATTAACATGGATTTTTGTGGGAAGAGTAAGCCAAAAAGACAGTCTGCAAGAGAACAGTTTTGAAAATTTGTACCTCAGAGATGTTCAGCTCATAACTTGGACATATTTTAGGACATTACTCATCTATACCGTTGTGTGGATCAACATCCTACTTCTGAGTCCTTGTCCTACTGTGAAATATCTCATGGAGTTTGATAGGTGACCTCATGTTTTTTATGGTTAAGCACTGGAACTTTTAAATGTGGATTTTTTCTTTTTTGCATCTACTAGGTGCCATTAACTTTGACGGGATGTTTTTTGGCATTCTTTTGGCAGTGGTGTCGAAGAGGACAGTGTGTCAAATATGGTGATCATGGACCCAAGCCTGTAAATGGCCAATGGTCTGCCTGGTCTGAGTGGTCAGAGTGTACTCGCACTTGTGGAGGTGGGGTCACATATCAAGAAAGACACTGCAATAATCCAAAGTAAGACATAGATATGAAAAGGTATTATTTTTATACTAACTATTTATGTTATTAGAACAAAAAAATAAGAGTCCGTTTCTGTAGGGAAGTAGTACATGTGGAAATGTTTCCAAGACCTTTCTTTCATGTCGTGACCAGTCAGTAGGTGAAAGACAGAAGTATGTCCTGATACTAGAAAGTAGTGGCTGAGGTACCAGGGTACTAGAACACCTAGTGTCCAGCTTTCTCCATTTATTTTGTGACACAAAACTTTATCAAATACCTGCAGAACTAACAAAACGCCACAGAGACGTATTCATACCTAGTGATTTAAAAGCAAGGGAAAAAGGTCTTAAAAGTTCTTAAGATTTCTGATGAGATCATATTATCCAGGATAATAAACCAAAAATGTTTTAAGTCAGTATTAGAATGGTTGTAGGCAGATGCCTTTGTTTGGCTGTCATGTTTTTTGCATTCTTTTATGTTTCACAGGTCAGAATAAAGTTGCTGAGCCCAAGAATTGTATGCTAGCTCATGAAACGTTTCTGGTATTTTCCTCTAGTGAATGTCTTATCACTGTAAATACTACTGTTCCTTACAATACTGTTTCAAAGTAGAGGTAAAGTGTTATCTCACCAGCATCTTTCCGAAATACTCAATTCACTCCAACTAACAAGAAAAAAAGGATTTCACTGTTTTTATTTCATACACAACTTCAACAAGCATAGACACATGTATTCTTCATTGCACACAATAAAAACAGCATTTAAACTGCATTAATAAAAAACAGAGAAAATATGACACAGTTCATATGGGGCTGTAAAGAAGCCTCACGCCTACTATACAGTCCTGCAGTAATAATATCCATGCTTCATATACTGTGTTATAGGAAAATGTGAGTTAGTTAAAATAGTCTTTATTACCCTCACTCAGTCAAGCCAATTTTTGCAGATCCATAGCAGGGAATTTTCTCAACCTTTTCTGTTGTTTCTCAGTGTATTTTGATAAATCAAAAAACTATTTAGCAAGAGAATGCGGAGCCTCAATTACAGGTCATACATATATTTTGGTTTTCCTACTTTGGTCCCTGTTTTGCTGCTAAATTTGTATGTATGCACATTGTTCTGTGCATTTATTCATAAGCCTTTCCTTGTTCTCCCTGTGTGACAGAAGAATGTCCACTAGTTGAAATGTTTCATTTGGTGCACTGTTATAACTGATAATGATTTCCAGTGGTCTTCAAACAGAAGCTCTTTAACATGAAGGGTGTCCATTACTGTAGCATTATGTATTTAAACTTGCGTTCAGTGATCTGTCTGTTCTAATTAAAGTAGGACTTGATGCAAGACTTGATGTAACCAAGTAAAACTTGATACCACAACTGTTTACAAACATGTTTATACTAAATTTTATTATATTAGTGATAATTCAGTTAGAGCAGAGAGAAGGTACTATAAATGTCTCTTGGAGTTAGAGTGGTAAAATGACAGGACTATAAATAAGCACAACAGTGTACAAATATCCAGTTAGCTTTATTTCCCATCACAGCACTTCTGTATAAATGTGGAATCATTACAAAAATTATATTATCCATTTTCAATGTTACACTGCATGGAACAATTTATAACCTAGCCACTGTTCATTGTTCACCTCTAGAACTACACATAAACAAAGAATAATGATTCCTTTCTTTTTGAACTTCTGAAATGTATTTCAGATGTTTATATATTTCAGTAAATTTAGGTACGTTATTTCATATGTAATATATTTATTTCACTTTTCCTAATCCAGATTTGTGTAGGAGCCAATGTTTATTATGTTCAAAGGCTTGATGGATGATTTTGGATAGCAAAATTTTGAGAATGACAAGGAACAAAATGTATTTCTGTAAGAGATTAGGACAGGGGGTATGGATCTCCAAAGAACTTACTGGACTCTAAAATGAGGTTTTTAAATAAGTAGTCTGTTTTTCAAAGTAACTGACTTCTCGTGAAAGCTGAGGGAGATTTCTAGCTTTCCAGAGATTTTTAAGGTGGCACAACTTATTAGAAGCTTAAAGACAGGTGAAGAACACAAATTCAGGCTGCTGCATATGGAAATCTTGTACCCTGTGTTTGTATGGGAAATTCTCCTCTTGCAAATAATACCCAGCTGATTCCATTCCCTTTCTCTTGACAATGTTAAGACAGACCTTGTGACCACACTCAAACAGCTCCAGGAATGGCTTCTGAATTGCCACCAGAGTTATGTATGAATTCCTACTAACACACCTGTGGGGGTCATCTGTAGAACACAGAACGATGCAGATTTGCTAAAATCATTATGTTTCTGTAAATTGTCACAGTGTAATATTTTGGATCTGGCTTTCATACATCTCAGCATTTTACAGTTGAGGTACTTTTCCAAGATAGAAATAGATTACATAATACTTTAGCTGGAAAAGAACCTGAAGACTTTCTGCCCAAGAGATTTAAATCGTATCTGTGGGACTGTATCCTACCCACCTCACAATAGTGCATTGTTCAGTAAGGGTAGAATGGAGTTTTAGGCGTGTATGCAAGCAAAAGACTAAACCAAAATTGCTTCAACATGTCTTTTTAATCTTTTGTGTACAGTATCTGTAACAGTGATTATAGACAATGCACATGTAAACAGATGTAAAGCATGCCACTTAAAATACTAATTAAAAATTAAGACTGTGAAAGACCTTGTAGACCCTTCACATTCATGCGGAATAAAATAGTCTAGCTTTGTGATACTACCATAATATGGTCATAATGTGAGCAGAAATGTTCTCACTTGAATTTAAATGATTACAAAACATGAAAAAATAGAAATCCAGCATTTCAGAGTCTGATTCCCTGTGTAATGCATAAAATACTTTCCTTGATCAGATTAATTCCAGGATTTGTCACCTTCTGTGTTGCATTGCTGTGAATATCCATTTTACTTCCACGGTTCGTGAAGTCCATTCTTAAAAGGGTACTGCAGAATTAATTTCAGCTACTTACTTTTAAATATGTGAATACTTCACATATGAAGTGAAGTATTTACATCTTTGCACTTAAACTGCTTTTACAAATCATTCTTTGGGGACTGCCTTTTTGCTGGCCTTTCTCACCAAATTTTTCCCTTTTCCAATTATGCTCAGCAAGGCCTCAGCACTAACAGCAGCTACTCGTGCAGGCATCTTCGCCTGTGTGTGCCAACACTGGGAAGTACACAGCTGATGAGGAGCTTAGGCTATAGCTGTATTAGGGGCACTGTACTACTACAGAACTATTGAAATACCCGCGGTGCAAAGCGTTTGTTGTTAAGTGCAGTTATACTAAGAGAGCTTCTGTAGGCAGTCAACCCAAAATCTACTGGTGGTATAAACATCACCAATAAAAGCATGATTTTGTCAACGCAGATAATAGCCTTTTCTCGGAAATTTGGTTTTTCAGATTTACACCTAGTTTCCTGTGAATTACTTAATTCTCACTGACATCTTGCTGGTAAAAGGTGAAGGTGGAGAAGTTTCCATAATTCTCTGCCGACAGTTTCAGTAGCGGGAGTGTACTGTAATACTAAAATGCTGTAACAGAGCTGGGAAACAGAATGCCTCTTTCAGTGCTCCCTTAGTTTGGTGGAATTTTATACCATCCTCAAATGCAAGACTGTGGCTAGAAATCACGATCTAGCCATAAATAATTCTATTATATTGCTTGTTTGGTGGCATTTACTTGGAAGGGGGTTGCTTCTTTTCCTTACACTAAAGCAGATTTGTTCTCTGGAGCCGAAGGAGGTCAAAAATCATACATGTGCTGAGGCTGTAAAGAAGGTCTGTGGAGAGCTGGGTAAGGACCCAACAGTTTGGCTGCCTTGGCTCAGAGCTCTCACCATTTGCACAAAGTCAGCTCCCTGACTTCACTGACGTTACATGTCCTGCCTGCCCTGCACAAACTGAACGGCCAGCAACTAGGGCATAAAATTTGACTTCATTTTAAGACCTTCACCATTATACCCAGTGCCAGTGTAGCTAGTAGGTGACGTCAAGAAAAGTCACTGGAAGTTGGGGTTTTTTTCCACAACGCATTTTGCTGGTGCTTTAACCCAGTATTAAATAGACTAGCATGTGGATTTCCACCTCATCCTTTGAAAGGCTGTTTTGTAGCCCAGAATTCTGGAAGAGGCAGATATTGTGTATATTCAAAGCTGATGCAAAACATAAAAACCAAACCCCAGCTTGGTTAGAGGGTTAGACATACAAGGATTAAAATTTATAATAAAGCAAACAGAAAAAGCACCTGGATTTTCTCATCCATGTTGCACCAAGCCATCTCCATATCGCTCCAGTCAGATGCATGCCAAGAGAAGGTGTATGGGAGACCTGATATGGAGGATAGAAGTAGCATAGTGTTTAGGGATTTAAAAAAATATGTTGCAACTGTATCTTTTAAACGATTATTATTAACTATTATTGTTAGTCTTCTATTATTATTAGTATTAAGTATCTTTTATATTATTCTATTTTTTTTTCTAATACATATGTAACATGAGCAAGCTGTCCCCTGAAAGATCATGGCTTGTCTTCCAAGTATTTATATTCCCTAATTTTTAAAAATCATTATATAAATGTGTGCAATTGTAGCATTGTTACATTTCTTTTCACTTGATGCAAGAAATTGTATAATACGACAAGCAGTTCTTAGAATTTGGTGGTTTGAAGATTTGGCTCAGTACTTGCAGATGTATATCTGAGCATTGTGCAACTACAAAAATAACATCAGGGAATTCCTATATAGATCCATAAGGAATAGAAGAGTGAGTGAATACATTTGTCAGCAGCTTGTGAGACTTCTCAGTCACTTTAGAAAGAGCAAGTCTTACATTTTATGTTGTTTTACAGTTGTGTGCATAGACCAAGTAGTTAAAAAAATGTTATTCTGATAATGTAAGATACCAGCACAATAATCAAACATGCTCTTTTTATTCTGGCTAAAATTAAGGAAAATGCCCAGGTAAGGTTTGCTGAAGTGGATGTAACATGTTTAAAGTTATCCATGAATTCCAACATTTTCTTAAAGCAGGACAACTATGCACAGTCCTTGCTTCCTTTCACTGTTTATAAAGCACAGTTTTTCAAAATTATTTACAAAACAAATGAAACCCCAAATGTAATAATTCATTCTGTTTATGTTTGAAGACTGTTATGTTATCCTTTATTAACTCTTATTGTGATAGGTAATTCTTTGCAGATGTTCATTCTTGGGTTGCAGCAGAGTAAAAGTAACTATATTATAAGATTGAAACCAACCAATACAAAATAGCCCTATAAATTTAAATTAGTGAAAACATGACTCACCTCTAGATGTTTGCATCTTTGCTGAGTTTGCAGTGATCCAAGCAGATAATTCATGGCAACTGCTTTGCTTGGGTTTAGGAACCATGAAAATTAATAGTTCATGTAAGAAATACTGATCTCCTAAGACAAAACATCCTCTCATTTTCTCTGCATTCTCATACATGTAACATGCCAATCACACAGAAAGTAGGTTTTGCAAAATATATTTTTCTTCTTTTCTTTAGGCCACAGTATGGTGGCACATTCTGCCAAGGTTCCAGTCGTGTTTATCAACTTTGTAATACTCAGCCATGTCCAGCAAATAGCTTGGACTTCCGTGCCCAGCAGTGCGCAGAATACAACAGCAAACCTTTCCGGGGATGGTACTACAAATGGAAGCCATACACTAAAGTGGAAGGTAATTATGCCACAGCTCTGATGGACAAAGGCAATTGCAGGAAGCAAGCTATAAGCTGTAATTCATCTGTATTTCTATGGGAAAATATCACCCTGATGTAAGCAAATAGAAATTCAGTTGGCCTATTTGAGATGTGTTGGCTTTCTAGTGTAGTTGAATCTGGCTTCCTGTATGAAACCACTTGTATGAACACACAGAAATGATTTGGGTTGTGAATTTAAATCTTTGTCCTTAGCGTGACTCCCTGGCTGTTGCTAGCCCCTCTTTCAATTTATAGTACGTATTGGTTAGCGTCAAACCCAAACAAAACAATTTCCATGAATTTTTCAGCATGGGAAATGTGAGCTCCCACAATAACACTACCAGAATCTTCCTTCCTTTGGAATGTTCTCAGATTTCAAAACGTAACAATAATTCAACCTTTTGACTTTTCTGCTGGTACAGTCCCATGTGAATTGAAAAACCAAACAATGTACCGGCATAATTTTTTTAAAGTCATCTTTTACTAAGAGATCTTTATAAAGCTCAGGTCTCAATAATGATTTCTTGCCTTTTGTACAAGCAAAGTTTATTTTTATGTTACACATCTTAATTCTGCAAATATTTTGACTCAGTATTCATTTTTATCTGATACAACAAATATTTGCTGCAGTTTGAAAGCATGGTTTGTAGCTGCAATTGCTACTACTTGAATAAAAGTGGCTGAATTGTGTCATATTGTAGCTGCTTCATTTAGCACCTGTACAATTTTGCTTTTGATGATAAGTGTATAATTATTTATATATACACACATACGCATAACTCTCATTCACAGCCTAACTATATTTTCTTCAAAAGCCTTTGCAGACATTTTTTGGGTATTAGAAACCTATGTCCTAACAGCCAATGTGAACAGAGGAAAGAGGAACTACGGTTTCACAGCATGGAACAGTGGATGTTGTAGAACAGGGAGAATAATGCGTCTTGTTTAATAGAAATTAAGGTAGCCGACAGTGGTTTTAAAGGTAGAGGCTGCAATTACTAAAGGAAATAGAATCTTAAAATTAGGAACAAAGGGCGTAATTTTCAAAAGCAAGACGTCCCCAAGTGACTCTGAACTTGAAAATGCCTGTCCTTACTTTCTTAGGTGCTTTTTCAAAATCTCCCGCAAGATCTACATTTGTAGTCCTGAGAACATAATCGGGTTTTCAAAACTGCCACAGATGCCTTGCCTCTGTAGAAACTACTGTTGAAAATCCAGCTGCTTATTTAAGAATGATACTATTTCGAATCCAGTTTCATGTTCTTCAAAATTTTGTTATGCTGCTTTATTTCTTGTACTTACTGTTTGTATTAAAATTGTGCATTTCAGCAATTGTGACAATATTTCAAATTAGATTACTGTTTTTGTCTATGTAGAATTAGTCTGCTCTTTATGAGCATAACATACGATCTGTGTATAACAAGAAATCTGATTCACAATGGTTGGGGTATTTTAGAGGAAAAGTGCTTTTGTTAGGGGAAAATCTGGCCCCAGGGCTAGCTTTCAGCTGAACTGACCATTTTTGCCACCTTACATCTTTTTCTAATTGTAACTGAAAATTAGATAAAATTATTACAATCTCCCACTTCTCTTAATAAAAAATGAAATTTGAAACTGTGAACCAGTGCCACGAATATAAGCTACTGTATCCAGCTGTATTTCTGTCTGTCATGGGGTCCTAATATGACCACACACAATTAATCCTTGTGGCTAGGATGCAGGAAGAAACAATAGCATGGTGCTTTCTTTTTTTCCTAAACTATGTTACAGGTCAGCTAATTATTTTTTGTTGTTGTTGGTTTTGTTTTTTCCCCCCAGAGGAAGATAGATGTAAATTATACTGCACAGCTGAAGACTTTGACTTTTTCTTTGCAATGTCCAGCAAAGTGAAGGATGGAACTTTGTGTTCTCCAAATAAATATGACATTTGCATTGACGGAATATGTGAAGTAAGATAAAACTAAGTTTCTTACAAACCTAATGTCTACTTTTTTTAAGTGGGCAATTGACTCCTTTATGGAAAATGCAGCTGTTCCTTCAAATTCCCTTGTGTCTGAGTCCTTCACTTGTGCCTTTTGGTTGCAGCAAGTAGGGTGTGATCATGGACTTGGTTCCAAAGCTGTATTGGATGCTTGTGGAGTTTGTAAAGGAGATAATTCAACATGCAAGTTCTTTAAAGGCCAATACTTGATCCAGCACAAAGCTAATGGTAAGGAAAGCTGTTCCACGTGATCATCAGCTCATTGCTCTGCTGTATCCCCACGTAATATATATGACTCCTTGCTCATTAGGGCAGTGGCTAAAAGTCCAGATGTGAACTGAAAGTCACACAGAGAGTGAGAGGAGAGTTCACATTTCTCCTGTTTCTTGGTAACAAGAAAGCTATGAGCATAAGTCTTGGTTAGTTAACTTGCAAGCATTTCTCTTGTTTCTTAAGCCACATTTTCCCTTTATGTGTGAATTTCCTCCTAAATGAGATTTTAGGATTCAGGCAAGTGAAAAAATAGCTGTCAGCAGCTCTGACTGGAATAGGACATAAAAAGCGATACACAGCATAATGCCAAACATGACCATATTTTTGTGTCCATTTTCAAATTAAGTTGACTGGAAGCTGTCCAGCTGATTCAGTGGATGATCCAGTCACTGGGAGGTGGGACTTTTCTTTAGTGGACTTCAGTGGACTGGCTTCTTGTGAAATAATCTCACTATGCCGCAGTTTCTCAGGCATAAAATACAGATAATATTTCTTTACCCATGGGGGTATTTTGAGGATCCAATTACTGTTGATCATAAGGCATGTCAATGCTACAGTTATATAGGCCAGGAAATTGTTTAGGGTATAGTCACACAGAGATACAATGCTAGAAAAATGATCTAAACTGAATGCTTTGCAAGATTAACTGTGTGCAGGGTGTGCTGGATTGTCAGCGGTGTACAATGAGTGAGATTTCTACATGCTCAGAGTGCAATGGCTCACAGCAGGGAGATCCAGTGGTATACAGGACTCTGTGAAAGCTCTCTGCATCCCAGTGCGTCCCACCTCAAAAACCATGTCTGTGATGGAAGCAGGACCTTCCAACTACTGTAGGGAACTACAGGGAAAATGTGGCAAAACAATTACAGTGACATAACCATTAGTGTGTTCTGCATTTTACTAAGGTGAACTTGCTTTTTCTTGTCTTTAATCACAAAGAAAAATTCCAGGAATTGAAATACCTCAGAGTTACTCTGATTATAGGCTGCACAGAGGGGTTAAAATCAGAACTGGTTTATCCTTGTGAAAACAGAGTAACTTTGGTCGATCAGAAGAGCTCTCTTAAATAACTTTTAAACTGCAAAAATTTCAGATTGGATCAAAAATGATAAACCATCTCTACCTGTATGGCAACTGCAAAATTGTTGCTTGCTTCTTTCATTTCAGACTACTACGCCGTGGTCACTATTCCAGCAGGAGCACGCAGTATACAGCTCCATGAAATGCAGATCTCCACCAGCTACCTTGCAGTGCGCAACCTCAGCAAAAAGTATTATCTGACAGGAGACTGGACAATTGACTGGCCAGGAAAGTTTTCTTTTGCTGGAACAGTTTTTGATTATCAACGCTCTTTTAACCATCCAGAGAGTCTATATGCAGCAGGACCGACTAATGAGACGCTGGTCTTTGAAGTAAGCTTTGTTCTGTTTATTCTCTCCTTGATGTCTATTACAGAATTAGTAACGACAGCTTTAGCTCTGCACTGTAGCTCTCAGCAAGATTAAAGAATGGCGTTGAGTCATGATAGTATTCAGACTTAATTGTGTGGTCATGCTAGATTGAAAGGCCTTTCACCAGTTTATCAAGGTCTGAGGTTTAGTAAACTGTCACAAACTCAGGAAAAGGAAGGTACATAAAACACACCATATAGCATTATTTCTTAGTAATAGTGATAGATTATAAATACATTACTTGAATGGTATACAATAAAATTCAGTGATGTAAAAATTAAATCTAATCTTACGGCAAGGCTTAACCGTAACAGTTTCAAATAATGCTTCTGAAACTGCAGGCGCATGTAGCCATTTTTATGACTACCTTGGGACACAGAGAGTCAAGGTACCACACATAGGCTCCTGTGTAACTTCTGTTCATTCAGTTTCATTGGTGATAGCACCTAAAATAATGAATTTTATATCTGTTTATCTCCCAGTTAAATTTGTATCACCTACTCTGCCTGCCAGATGTCCCATGTTGAAACTATATTTAGTAGAAAGTAAATTAGGTACTTAGATGGTTTGTTCCAGGGTTACAATTTTGAAATTGGTCACTAGTACTTCTGTTCTAAGAAAGATCTCTTTCTGCATTAGGTTACTTTACTAGATTGTCTTTTAAAATGCATCAGAACATCTGAGAGTCAATTTCTGGCTGAATCACCAGTCTTTACTCGCCATTAGCTACCTTAGTTTGCCTGCTTTGTCAGAAAGCTCCAGCAAATCTTTGACTTTGTGACTCACCTGTTATGTCTGCTTTGATGAACCCTTCCCTGTGAGAGGGAAGCACCCCTCCCCAGAATGGATTCAATTTCCAGCACATTTCAGCAATGCTCTGGTCAACTCGCTATCAAACGCACAGCTTTCTGTGGCGTGCACAAGAGCAAGTGCTGTACCTGTCTCTGAGGCTGCAAGCCTGCAGTTCTTTGCCCCATCACGTAACACCGCAACTGAAAATGCTCTCTGCAGAAGTTCAGCAGGGATGGTTGGCTGAGAACTCTGCATCCCGTCTCCCTTACACAGCTTTGTTCTGTTAAACTAAGAAACACAGTAAGTACAGACTGGGACATGAACTATATTCTTCAAGGATTATTTAAACTTCCACAACTATTCAGTAAAGTGTTTATTTGGAATACTGGAGAGCCTTACTGCTATTCATACTGATTGAATAACATACTTAAACATAGCTTTGAAAGCCACTGAAGTTCATGGACCAAGAACACATGTTAGAGTACTTTAGGATGAACACATGCTACAGAACAAACAGTCTGACATGGGCTAAGGGTGTGTATTTTCACAAATTACTATCACAATTTGCAGTACTTTGTTAAAACATTTTTTTTAACTGAAGAACTTTCATTTTGGGTATGTATGTTAATAGGGATGCTTTAGTCCAAGGAAGAGTTCATTCTACAACGTAGAGACGTGCTTCCCATCTGCATGTCATCTCCAAAATAGCCTTATACCACAGAACAAGAAGTTATAAATACTATGAAATGCTAAGCTGAACTCTCAGGAATCTTATTTGTCATAATACAAAGTAGATTGAACTCTATTATTATAGAGCTAAAGTATGAATAATAAATTGCCTGCAAGATGACTTACTTGGCTGCACATCGTGCACATACTTTGTAGAATAAAGATTAAAGAAAAAAATTTTAATGCCAAATAACACTTCTATTTTCATCCTATCAAATTATGCTAAACAGTTTTATTAAGATTTAACATTTAACTGGAGGCTATTGCTCCTTTGAGAGCCTATTTAAACTTCCCTTGTATTTTTATTGAAATACCTACACCACTGGCATTGGTAACTAGGGATTCTAACAACTGAAAATGTTATGGTTACATATTCCCCAATTATATATATCTATGAACTGAGGTCAAGATATTTTTTTTTCCTTTTAATAATTTAAACAACATTCAACAAGCTGAATTCTGAAAAAAATGCAAAATTTTGTGTTCAGAGATCTGCATTAGTTATCACTAACTCTAAGCAGCAAAAATGCCAATGAAAAGTAAAGAAATATGCTTTTATGAGAAAACACACATATTGCTAAAGATCTGCTTGCAACAGTAATAATGAAACAAATCTTCTTCAACTATAAATACCACAAACTGGTAGAAGGCTGAAAAAAAGGGAGTGTTTGTGTAATTTTCAAAGCAGCATGCAAAAAAAGTCCTGCCAGCAGTGTTTTATCCAATTAAGTTGGTTTTCAATAAGCAAAGGCTTTCCAGGGTTTGAATCTCAACTTCTTCCTGTAATCTTCAGGTATTTTTATCTTCACTTTTAAAACAGGTTGCATTCAAAAGAAATGTAATAATTATTTTTGAGATTTTTTTTTTTTTCCAAAAAGGATTCGGTGTGAGCCCTTGTAAAAAAGCACACTGCAGCTATTGAGAAACTGAATACATTACATGCATAAACACAGGAACTTTTATTATTCAGACAGGCAGAGAATATAAGGTTTTGTAGGTTATTTATTGAAATTCCACTATGATCTGAAAGACAGATTAGCACAGCTTGTGCCTGTTTAATTTTGTAGTCATAGTTTTGCTAGACTTTGTGTGGTGACTCAAACAGTCCAGGTTTCTGACCAGGTTTCTGAATGCAAATCAGCCTGCATGTATCCAGAAAGTTCAGCCGATGCGTGTCCTCTGAGCAGCGTTCACAGGGGAGGATGGGACCGTGCTCTCCAGGTATGGGTCCAGACAGGTCTGGCAGGTCTGTGCTCAAGGCAATCACATCCTTTGAAATGCAGTCATTCTCCAAAATATTTTCTTGAAAGAGACATCTGAAGCATGTATTAAGAGAGAAGGAGGAAACCCAAATAAGAAAAAAAAAAATCTTAAAATTCCCTATTGTCTTCCATATCCTTGCAGTTCTATGAAATGTTTGGTGTCTGTATCTTATTGTCCAGTATGTTCCTGTGTATCTGGTTTTCTGTCAGATTTTTCAGTAGTTCAGCTGCGCATGTATCATTTAATCAGACTTGGGGCGATTGTGGGTTTGTAGAAACCAATAAAAGCCAAAATTAAAAATATTCATGGATTCAAAAGGCAGTTCCCAAAATGGTCAGATTCAGGTTAGGTGAAATAACAGACAATGGTCAAAGGGGTAGAAATGTGATAGTTAAATGATAATCTAAGATCAGAAATGAATAGCAGATTTTTAAAATATGATTTCTGTCGCATAGTTGTCTCATCTTAAATGTAAACATGCAGGATTATTTTTTTTAATGTAGTTGAATATATTCCACTCATTTATCTGTTGTTTGGTAGTAGGTAATCTAAGCTCAGCACTTTCAATTTAAAGACCTTGTCAGTGTTTTTCTGTTAACTGAGAAATATGTAACTTGAGGAGAAACAAACAGTAAATTCATCATTCATTTATCTAGCTTTGCAAATAAGGGCTGCCAGTGGACACCACTAACTACTGAAAATCCTTTCCAGAAGAGCCCAGCAGAGCACAAGGGACATACAGAACTCATGTAAGGCTCACTCGTGACATCCATTTCTTGAAATATTCAGTCACTCTCCGTGACTCACCATGGGAAAGTTTCTGAAAGGGCAAAAAGACCTGAACTGTTATGTGGGCGTGAAAAATACTGCATGATCAGAGATTGATAAACTAGCTTAAAACCACTAGAGTTTAATAATTCAGTTTCTCATTCTGTCAATAAATGGATGAAGAATTGACTGATTTGAGAAGTCAAATATGATTTTGAGAAAACACTGGAAAGTTTTTCAGCATGGAGCAGGATCAGTATCCTCACAGAAGTTTACCACAAACTTGGTGAAATACTGAATCGAGAAATTTTGAAATCTTTGTGGAAAAAGACAGTTTATTTTGACAGCAATAAGTAACAGATGGCAAGGATGTTTTGCAAAGAGGCAGACATTCATGGAAAGAGAAGGTGAATGGAGCTTCAAGGCAGGAATATCTCTAATTAAAACCAGTAAATTGCTTCCTCTTTACCAATAGGGGGAAAAAAAGAGAAAGGAGGCCAGGTGGAATGATTTACTGATGATCTAGCTGCCACTGGGAGAAAGCCAAGTTGCAGTTATAAAGCATTACATTTATTATTAGCTACTAGATGATAAATTTGTACCGATTTCCTCTAAAGAGAAAGTAAGCTAAAGAGAGCTAAGATGTGCTTATAAGATACAGATGTTGATTCAATACAACAGATAAAAGGGTTCTCCTTTAGTGAGGAGAGATTAGCTGGACAGTATCCCTGAAATTGTACATTTAGCATGTGAACAGTAAAAAAATGGAGACACAATAACAGCAGAAGATAAATTCAAAACAGCTGAAGTAGGAATGAGATCATACAGGACCTTTCAAGGATACTATTTTTTTCCCCCTTTTAATGACCTTAGTGGACTCTCTTGAAAAACAATAGTTTGTCATAAGCTTTTAGTTAACATGTTTAAAGTGACTTTAGAAATATTGACAAGATAAAAACCCCTTTTGTTTTAAGGTTTGGCTTAAGTAGCCAATGGGTAATTCTTCCCTTACTGGTGCTTTCCAAACAGGTGTTTTCTCACTTTCCTTTTGAAGCTCCTGCCGTTAGCCACTGTCCAGGATCTCATCCAGTAACTGCCCGCTCAAGATAACAGTCCTCTTTCAAAACTTGTTTTAAACGGCTTTCCAGCAGCACCATATATGCTGCAATATGCATGCATATTCATCCTACCGAAACCTGAGTAAATCCATAAAAGTCAATGGAATTAATCCTGATTGAACAGAGAAATCACAATCTGGCTTAGGACGTTGGATATTACGCTATTTATTAAACAGCATGTAGATTCACAGTGATGCAAACGGCAGGCCTCACCAGCATAGCACAGCCAGGCACTAGCCTCGCACACAGGCAAGCTTCTCCGTCTGCCCTTACTGGTGTAACTGATGGCTTGCTGCAGGTGGCTTTACTCCTTACATCCACCTGAAGAAATTATGAAAGACTTACAAAGCATGGGAGTGACCCAGCAGATGTAGATGCAATCTGAAGACTCAGATCAAAGCTACCATGTATGCTGGCATTCAGGGCTTGGGCTCATGCCCATTTTGTAAATTATGCACATGTAGAATGAGTAAAGATGCAAACGCATGAAGCACATATGGGTAAACAGTAGCTAGTCCTTTACCTGGCTCCTTCTCTATGCTCAGCTTCACTCTGTAAGCGATTTGTAAATGTTCATTAGTCCTTCACAGAGATGATGAGTCCTTTTTTCAGCTTGTTACATGCCAGGCATTAGGATGCTTTTCTATGTATTGGACAGAACATTTTTGAAGAAAGAGGAGTTTATCTTGTGTAAATTACTCTCTTAATTCGGTGTGTTGTAAGTAACTTCACAAAGACATCTGACAATGAAAAATGCCAGAAAAGCAGAGAGTCCATCATGACAAAGCAATGTGGATAGGCTCTATAAAAACTTGACCTGCAAAATGGACTGTTGTATGGGAAACTTAGGATAGCCATGGGAAAAAAAAGAATAATCTCAAACAAAGGAGCAGATGCACAGCTAGTTTAGAAAATTTATTGGTTTAGCTTTGAAATCAAAATTAGCAGCAAAAGGAAAAGGTTCTTTACTCAGGAGAATTCAATTTATCCATTGTTTTAACATTTTGTGCCCTAAGCAAAAGCCACGGTTCTTTTTCTTCAGAATAGATCTGGCAGATCCAGCCACAGAGTCTGTGGTTTTCGAACTCAAGAAGCTGTAAATTTTATAACTCTGCGCCCTGCGGTCAGAGCTGCTGAGTGTTGTGTCTGAAGTCAGGTGGTTGGTGTGTTAAAGGTAGACATTAAACAGTTCTATTGAGGAACTGGAAATGTTTAAGGAGATTGTTTGCCAGTTGTAAATTTGGGAGCAGATGCCAGTTGGCTGAAAAGATGCTGGAATGCGTCCAGTTAAGTAGACTAGCACTGGAGGTCTTTCCAAATTTGTAGGTCTGATAACTTGGCTAAGTATGCAGACTTCAGTTATTGCATTGTTAAGGAAAGGCTTTATAATGAATGTTTGAAAATATGATAGAAAGCTTTTTATATGCTCATTACTTTGGCAAAATCGCAACTGTGCAATACTATTGCGTTCCTGATGAAAACTTGGTTGAACATTGTACACTATTTTTCAGCTGAGTGCTGGGGACTTCAAAGTATATGGTTTGGTGCCCTGCAACATTTTGTGTCCAATGCTTTTTCCAGAGTTTGAGTTGCCTTTTTTCTACATAGCTGGGATGATACAGGAGGGAAGAGACCTGACTGTGATGCAGCTCTTGCTTTGTAAACATTCCCTCTTGTCTGCTGGGTGGGAAGGGGCTCTGGCTTTGGCTGCTGCTCACGAAAGAGAGAGGAAGTTCACTTCATCTGCCTGTTGTAACTGTGTCTGCTTTCCAACGTGCAAGAAGGGGGTATAGCCCAAGGTCCTAAAATGTGTATGGCTCAGCTTGCCTGGTGTGCAGGAGTTACGCCGCAGGCACTCACTTAGCTGGAGGGTGCAAGTTTCTTACATCATTGTGTGGTTGTTCTCTGAAGTGATAGATACTAATATGTCTTGTTCTGACTTGTCCGAGATAATTCCCTCTTCATTCTCTTCACTCTGTTGAAGCACCAGGAGAACATTGCTCTAACAGGAGTAAAACCAGTTGCCGCTTTTATCTTCTCATCCTCTGTCTTTTGCTTTCTGAATTCTGTTCAGAATGCATTTGTTCTGTTTCTTGCCTCTACTACTACCAAGTTCAGTCTAATACTTCAAGATATTTTTATTAGAAATGTTTAAGCTTTACTGCTTTTTTGCCACTGACATAGCACAGTTCTATGACAGCTGTCAGAATTAAATGAGACGAGGGCTAACCTTTACACCAGGTCCTGAGGTATGGATCAAACCTCCTCCTCCTCTTTTGACACATGACTTACTAAAAGGACAGATAGAATTTCAGTCTCTGCACTTGAAGGAACACAGAGCACCCACTGAAATGGCAGAAAGTACACCCTCACGGGGGCACGGAAGAGGAAAGCTGACTGACTCTTCATACATTAGCCAGATCTTGTCTAACACAAGATGAATATAAAGCTGCTCTCTGAAATTGTTTCTGGCTGCCTAAGATGCTGAGAGCTCTGTTAATACCTTGGACTTGTAGGGCCTTCCAATAAATAAAAGCAAATTAAAGCATTTTGAGGTCTGGTGTGTAAGAAGAACCAGGAAATGAATTGTTTTAATTAAAGAATAGCTTTCCAGGGTTCAGTTCTTGTTAGGGTTAATGGCCCCTATTTTCTGAAGCACGTTCTGAAGCTTTACACATTAAATATTTGTCTCAATTTGTCCTGAAGAGGACAGTGGAGTGAACACATATTTTTGAAATGTGTTTTTTCTGGAAACCCTAATGCCCATGACTTGAGGTTCAAAATTCAAAGTGACTGTGGAACAGCTGTTGTAAACGGAGTTAGATTTTTTGCTATCAGCAGTGGCACAGCTTTCTGAAAATAATAATTAAAAAAAAAACCTATATAGAAGAGTTATTTTCCTTCATCTGAAGGGCTGTTAATTGTTAGAAAACATTTACATCAGATAGCAATGAATAGCCAAGGAAAAAATGAGAGGTCCTGAAAAAAGTTACAGTGGTAATGGTTTAAATAGAGCATAGCAAAAAGGGCACAGACCCACCCAGTGATGAGCGAGCGTAAAGTCAAACATAGACACTTTGTAAGATGCTCATTAGTGAGCACCATGTGCTGAGAGCACTGAACGTGGCAGAGGCTCTCTGGAAAGACAGTATGAGATGCAGAGTGCGCTGTGCAGGGCACTGTGAAGTTGCATGGCAGGCTGAATTCTAATGTTTGTTAATTTCAGAGTGTTTGATTTTAATCCTGTTCTTGTAAAATATTTGTGAAATATACACATACCTATATGACTCACCCCTAAAGCAGATATACTAACATTATTTCTATCACAAATATTCATTAAAAATAGAGAGGTCACTAATCACTCTCAAATCTATTTCTTCTGTAATCTCACAGGTATTCTAAGGTGAATGAATGTGAACTCATGAATTAGGCTTGGATGGGTGAGATGAAAACTTTCACATGAAATACTTTAATTTACCTGTTCTTAGAGGATCCTCTAGTCTGAATCTTCCAATGAGAAGGCACATACTCTCCAATGCTTTTGGAAGTATTTTGCCTTTGACAGTCCTAATTGCTATAGTCTCAGTTGGGGTTATTATTAAGGTTCACTGAACGAAGCAAAATCTTTGGCTAGTAAGAACGGAAAATACAGCATCTGTTTTTCTTTCTTCTAGAAAAGTAAACAGTATGCAGTCCAGATCCTTCATGTGTTCAATATTATTGAACTGCAGGCCATGTAAATTTGGTCTGAATTTTCACTGTCATGGGTAATTTCTGTTTTCCAATAGGTATATTTTCAGAATACTTTAAAAGCCTTGGGTACATTTCAAAGTGTTATTATATTTCTTGATCTTAAACAATATAAATGTAAGTTTGTTGTTATTTTATGAAACCAGTCTATACAAAGATCACTTCTACCTACATGGATTGCTTAAGTACTCAGGTTAGACATCGTGTGACCATAACCGGTATTTCATTAATATTTTGAATGGTTTGAGTCATTAACATAGACTGAACTTGCACTTGAAATGCTAGTGCTTATCAAAAAAGTATAGGTAGGAACAGAGGTTCACTGCACCTGCTCTTTATATTACTATGACCAGATCCATATTGGTGAAGAATTAAAACTTAACAGAGCTCTGAAACTGCAAACTCTTGCACTTTTTCTGTTAAGAAAGAATATAAATGCACTTTTTTTCCAAAAGTTTCTAAAATAAATGTTGTTAAATAGAAGTTTCTTCTCAAATTTAGGTATGTGTCAGATGCTCATGCATCTTGCACTGATTATAATTCAGACTTGAAATGAATATAGTGAATTTTAGAAAGTTGCCTACATGAAAACTGAAATATAATTCACCACTAAAATAGTACAACCCTGAGAGCTAGGCTCTGTGAGTTATACGACAAAAATTGTTATTATAGTCAGTAATCACACTTTTATAAATTTTCTGACACGTTATGCTAAAATCATGAATAAAATATTTTTCCAGTCCTTTTTTCCCTGTTGACAACCAGGGATGGGTCCTTTCCTGGACTGAAGCTTTACCAGCTCCAATCATCAAAAGAAAAATCCCAGCTGAAGGTCTTCCAAACAAAATTTATCACCAGTCTGCATAGAAAATCATTTATATAGGAAAAAAAATATCTATTTTATACGCTCAGCCTCAAGAATTTAGGAAGCCATCTCTAGCCATCTCTATTCCCAGTCCCCACACAGCTATACTGTTTGCTAAAGCTTCCTTTATTAAAGCATTTGAGTCCTGCTTACCCAATGGGCAAAGGCTTCTTCATTCATGGAAGGCACTGTGGAAGGATCAGCTTGCCTGGACCTTGCTTACTAAAAGAGCGGAAACTTCTCCCACCCCCAAGATCTTTAATCCACTCACTGCACTACCACAGGCAAACTCCAGCACCTGCCAGTGGGCTCCAGTGAAGGCAGGGACCCACTTGTTAAGAGCCAGCTGCAGGAGCAGAGCGCTGAGAGCTGGGGCAGGGACTAACACTGCATTGCCAAAAGGCTGGATGACATTTCGTGTCCGCTGAAGGCATTTCTGCTTCACCAATCCAGTCAAGTGCCTTCTGATTTAAACGGGTGTTATGCCAAACTGTGTATTTCTGCAATTTTCTGTTGTACATCCTGCAGGTGTTAGTCCAAGCAAACACTTTGCTGTTTAGGAATTACTTTGATGGTTTTAAGTTTATGCAAAAAATAAGTCTCCTGAAAATTCTTTCAGAAGCATGATATGTATAACTATCTTCTGTATCACGTTTACTTCCTCTTGCTTTAGAATGACAGAATCCTTTTCTTTTTTTTTTCTTTTTACCCCCTCCTTTTTTTTTTTTTTAATTGAACCCCAAATACCCCTCTATAGATCCTGTTACAAGGCAAAAATCCTGGGATTGCTTGGGAATATACTTTTTCCAAAACCAACAATGAAAACAAGACATCCGTCAAAACGCATAGCTACTCCTGGGTGACCGTGCAGTCAGAGTGCTCAGCCACTTGTGGTGGTGGTAGGTAACTTTCCCATTGCCAGTCTTCTTGTTCATTTTTTTAAAGCTTCTTCAGCATTTCAGCTGCCTTTAATTTTGCAAACATGTATCTATACATACAGAGGGGTTACATTGAACACCTGGTCCTTATTTTTTTATCCAACAACTTATAACATAGGTGAAGGGCCTTCTTACTATCTTTATAGTAAAAAAAAAAAAATAAATTATTCATGCCAGTCTCAATTCATGTCACTCAGAGTGACTCAGTCTTTTTTTTTTTAGGTCAATCTGTTGATATCTTGCTGTTGAAGTAATGTGGGAATTAAATATGTGCTTTATTGTTGTAATTTGGGAATATAGAAAGATACCAAATAATGAGTAAAATTTACCTTATGTGTAGAGTAACTGAAGACTAAAATGTTATCAAGACCTTTACTGACAGTTGCACCCTGATCTTCTCACTGTTTAATTACAAATATTTCAGTTCTGCCAGGTCAAAGTCTGAAAATCTACGTAAGCTAAGGGTTTTTTATTACCTTATTCCTCTAGTTACTTGCTTTGCACATTCCATCTATTTGTTTTTCTAAATCCTGGATGTTCTGTCAATGAAACTGGGATGCAATGAAAGCAGAAAATTGACAAGTGGGAAGTCCTGAAAAAAGACTTGAGAATTAAAATTTATGTGGCCGTAAAATTAGAACTGGGTGATATAAATAAGACTACATGATGGAGTTGTCTTTAATACCAAAGAACAGGACTAGGTAAGCAAGGAAATGCCATGTTATGCTCCTGTATTGGCAAAAAAGTCCAGGTGAAATGCAGCAATACCTTGCTAGTGTTTGTCAGACTTCACAGCATCTCAGTAAACAGTTCATGGAAAAAAGACCCACCAGAAGCAGCGCAGACATAAAATATGACAACTGTATTTTTCTTGCTTCCCTATAAAACAAATGAAGGTTGCAGCATGAATATAAAGATGATGGAAACAACTGTGTTTCCAGACTTGGCTTGCTGTGCCCAATGAACTGTGTGTGAGGTGAATTAGACCTCTCAATTAAAAGAGAAATTACAAAATCACTTCATCTCTTGAGGCATTTGTAGCCTTCTCTGTAATCTGTCCTGATGTTGACACTAGACAAGAGTTTAGGTACAGGGCCCTGCAGAACTGAAGTCTGTAAAGATATGCTGTACAAAGTGGCAGAATGTTTTGTTGCAGTTTGCCAGTGCATGCGGAGAGCTTTAAATAAGCATTGCTAGTTTCTGCAGGGAATTAGGATTTGAAGAATTACTAGTTTTTGCTGGGGGAAGATTCTGCAAATATGCTGTTTGTAACTAAAATGTTTCATCTGGCTTCAATAGTACCTGTGTTACAGAGAAGAAAGTTAATGTTAAAAACATGTTGCCAAATTAAATCCTATTTTATTTAGTTCAAGTCAGTGGAATTGTACCAAGGATGAGCTTGGACTTGTTGCGTTAAAATTCTTCCCTATTACTCTTTCTCTTATTTTTTGAGTAAACGTTTGTTTTACTGTGTTTTTTCTAATACTTTCATAGGACACATTACAGCAAAAGCAATCTGTTTAGAAGAGCATCGTGCACGAGTTAATTCCTCATTTTGTGGCCCAAGGACGAAGCCTTTAACTGAAACAAAACTATGCAATACTAATCCCTGCCCAGCATAGTAAGTGCTCTTTATTTTTTGTACCTTTTTGCTGTGCCTTACGACTGTTTGCCATGAAAGAAGTCCTCTCTGATAGGCCCACAGAACTGTATGGCCTGCCAGATGAAGCCACTTTTATTCTGTAACTTGTAGTTGTTTAACTGTAACTAAGTAATTGTTTAAAAATGTTAGTTGTGTAGGCTTCTGCCCAACGATAATAATAGAGGCGGTATTTCTAATGTTGCTAAGCAAGACCTCCTGAGGATTGCTTGCAGCTCTGTCACCATGCTGGGGTTAGCTATGTGACACTGAGTAAATCTAAGTTGCTTCGAGGCCCATTCTGCCACCTCTACTCACCTTGAATCAATAAGACCATTTCCTGAGTAAAGTGCACCTCCCCGTGTGGAAGCTTGGCCCCATGACTCAGATTCCACATATTAGATTAGGTTAAAAGAATCTTGTGAAGTGTAATTAGTGATTTTTGGACAAAATGTCCCACAGAGTATTATGATACCAAGAAGGACTATCTAAACAAAATAAATCATCAGCAATACTCTGGTGCCCACAAAAATAAATATGAAGACATTGCTGATGTGAACAATCTTATATTCTAAATAACATAAGAAAGGTGAGACGCAAAGGAAGACATTGACATATAGATAAGCATTTAGAATCCAGCTGGTCTAAATCAATAGAGCTTCTTTAAAACCAAGGGAGTTACACTGATTTATAGTAGCTGTAGTAGGGGTCCTTTGGAAAAAAAATAGTTGTGTGCTCATATAATTAGACACAGTATTATGTGGCTTTGAATATAAATGGATAGATTTAAGGACACACTGGCCATCTTTCTTCTGGGTTTTTCCTTTTGGACTCCTGACCTTGCAACCTTAGCATTATTTTAAGTTTATACTAAAGATCAGGAAAACTATATTAAAGACGTTTTGACTTTGAGAACAGGAGGTTTTCTAAAGTGGTATGTTGGAAAAATTAAGAGTGTTTCAGTGGGAAATAAAGACAGTTGAAGATACATTGAAGTGCACAGGCAGCAGAAAGCGGAGGAAAGCTCTAGACCTGGTGTCACCTGCTGGTTTTACTCTGTGGTGATAACAGCAATAGGCGGTAAAAGCAGTTGGCTAAGCCCACTGCCGTATTTCATAAAATAACACATTTAATGAAGTTTAATGGGAAGCATTCCTCATCTCCCCCAGTCCAGAAGAGGATGATGGGGCAAAGCAGAAAGATGTATGTGTTCTGAAATGGCTTTCTTTTTTACTTACAAATCCATAGTTTGCTATATGTTGAACATGCTAAAAAATAGTCCAGTAATAGTGTGGAATTTCCTGCAAAATTTAAAGATTACAGCAGAATACACAGAATCCAAATGGCAAATTATACACTATGACCACAAAAAAAATAGAGATAAGGTTTATATAATGGTAACACGTGACATGAGAGCCCCATGTTCCTGCTTCAGCAGTTTCCTTAGACTGCGTTTAGCCACATGATTTTCTCAATACCCATTTTAAGTAATCTTTGTAGCCAAATGCAATCTTTTCCTATGTGACTTATCTTCTGCCAGATTTATTTTTATGCAATGAACTCAGTATCATGTACACAGAAACGTATTGTCTGTGATGTTCCCAGGAGCCTTTTAAAGCTGTTTATGCTTACCTTGGTTTTGATGTGGCATTGTTACACTACAAAGCTTCACCAAAATCATATTCATTTCTACAAACCATACACAAAACTTCCATTTCTATTAACCAGAGACCCTGATGTATTTTGAACATTCACTGATAGACCTATCACTGAAAATGCTGCTTATCCATTTTGACATGCAATGCAATGTTTTCATGCTGAAATTGCTCTGATACTTTTAGATTTACTACTTTAAAACACAATTAATGACTTGAACCCTAAGAAAGAGTACAAAAAGAAACTGTAAAAGCCCCAAGCCACTTCTAGGAAAAAACAATTCATCTCACTAATTAATTATTTTAAAAATCCTTAGGATAAATTTTTGTATGGAGGATCTACATGTAGGACCATGTCTTAAATTAACACATTGCCATTCAGCTGAGTGAAACTATGCCAGAATATCTCTGTTGAGGAATCTGCCCAGAAAGTCACAGCATGTAGTATTTCCCATAAAACTGTGACTGCCAACATCAAAAAATGGAGTATTAATAAATACCACAGAGGAAACAAAGAATGCTTAACAGCCAGCAAATAAAGCAAAACCAAATACGGTAGACGAAACGGGCAAGGAAAGAGGTGAATAATAGATGAGATACAAGCGTGTCAGTTTTGTGACATAAAAGAGGCTCCAAACTTACAAAGGTCAGTGAGGAATAATTACTGCATAAGAACAAAGACTTATTAGTCAGAGTAGGAGCAATCTACTGTCCCAACAGTAAGAATACAGAAAGGCATCAGTACTGTACACTGTTGTTGTTGGATTTCAGAGCTGCCAAATCTGGTCATAATTATTTAGTTATTTGAGCTAATGAAAGATACTCTTGGATCACAGCCCAGATAATCTTGGAAAATGGCAGTTTACTAGAGGACATTAAAGTGGGTTTATTGCCCTCTCCTCCGTGAAGAGGGGAACTTTCTGGGCAGTTACGGTGAATAAACTCTTAAAATGAACACTTTTTTTGCTCTACCAGTCACCATTTTCAGAAGCATCAAGGCAAACTAATTAAAAGTTGTAAATTGATTAAAACTATAACTTTTTTCCAGAAATTTGTATTGTAATGGTGCAAATATTTATAAATCAAAGAAAAAGGAAACCTTTTACATTTTCTGAAATTACATAACTACTGACTTTTCACATTAATATTTCTTTGTCCTTAAATTAGTGCTTTTTGTATTTCCCACTAGGTTTGGCAGTTACTGAAGTTACTAGACTGAGAGTTGGGATTTCTTCTATTCCCAAAATAGGCTTGTTATGCGTTTTTTACGAATTAAAATTAGCTTTGTTTTCAGGCAGATGTGAACAGACAGGCAAATGGGATGCTGTTCATCTTTCACACAGTAAGAAAAGAAAAGAAAAAAATCTTTCTTGTCATTAAAACTGTGTGTAAGCAGCTATTCCAGTGGCCACAGGAGTGATGCTGTGAGAAACCATGGAAGTAGCATAGGCCAAGCAGTCGGATTTGAGACGAGAACCTTCTCTGTGACATAAATTATTCAAAATTTGTAAAACTGCTGTTTTAAAATCTTAATTTCACTGCTGTGTCTTTGAATAAGAGTTCTCAACTTGAGTAATCATTTAGTCATTCATAATTTTCTTTGTTTCTTCACTTCTACTTTCCTATCTAGTTGTTATTTATGTTCCTACATTGTAAGCCTTCAAGGACAAAGACACTTGGCTGAACGTTTGCAAAGTGTCACACAAAGGCTGGGGACTCACTCAGTGCTTCCGTCATAGAAATACTGACCAGCTATTGACATTGAACTTATCTGGAGCTCTTGGCAATAATTATTTGGTTTGGGTAACTGAAGCGTGCCTGTGACTGGATTACAGATTTGCCAACAGCTTTTGCTGATTAAATTTCCTCTGTTTTATTTAATTCTTTATCATCTGTCTGCCAAATTTATTCATCTAAGGACATTTAAATCCTCAAGATACTAATGACAGGACTGCTGATTTTAGCAAGGAAGTTCTTTTTTTGTGAAAAGAGGCTGGTAAGGTTTGACATGCATACCACTGGAGAGCACCATGCCAACATTTGTTGCCCTGTGTGAGTATCTCTATGCAGAAATGCATTGGGAGGTGCATGCTCAGCTGCATTGGGCTCATTCTTTCCCTGCCATGCTAGACTTTTCCTTATATCAGCTTAGGTGATAGGAAAAAAAAGGGAAAAAATGCCACAACACAGGGCAGAACTTTCCAATAATGGAATCTCACCAATTTACAGGTCTCTCTGACTTCTTCGTTTGGCCTCAGGTCTGTTAGTCTATTCAGAGGTCTCTTCAGCAGCTGAAGTGACAAAAGTGATCATCCTACCATTTATTTTCCTGGTTTAGACAGATTTTTTCAATTAGAAGCATAGACACAGTTAAAAATGAATGGTGATTTGTTAGCCAGACCCTCAGATCTTCTAGATACTCCACCAGCCTCAATGGCAGCATCTCTCAGTCCCCATGGAATTCCAGACTCCAGGTCAGATCCATAGGCAAGCTGGTTCTGGTAGGTGAGAACTGTAAATAAGTAATACTAGTTTTTCTAGTTGTGTGACTTACATTTCATCTCTAGCAAAATGTTCTATGCTTTGAAGATAGATTGTCTAACTACTGCTTTTTGATTGCTTCAACATATATCAGGAAAGCAGGCAAAGTAGAATCCCTGAATAATTCACATTTGATAGGTGGCTCCTATGTATTGATTTTATAAAGCCAGTTGGACTCCTGTGTTTCTAACGTACATTTTCTCCTTTAAGTTGGTCAACAGGCGAATGGAGCGCGTGCAGCAAATCGTGTGGAGGAGGGCAACAAAGCCGTCTCGTTCAGTGTGTCCAGAAAAGGGCTTTCCAAAGAGAGGAGGTGGTGGCCCACTCCCTGTGTCCTGTCAGCACCCCTACACAGGTGCAGATGTGCAATAGTCAGGACTGCCCCCCTGAATGGAGCCCTGGCCTATGGTCTCAGGTAATCTGGAGAAAAACCTATGGTTTTGTTTGCTGCCATAATGAAAATATTGCCAAAAAACTCTGCCTAAAAAGAAGAATACTGCTAACTTTGTGAAGATCACTATTTTGCAAGCAGCTCTGTTCATGAAAATAATATGTAAACTAGGTATATATTTCAACTAGCCTTCCTAAGTGCTCACAGGAGGGCTTGCCAGAAGTAGACATGTGGTGTCCTTTCTGGCGCATACAAATAGATGGATTTTTTTTCTGGTCTCATAACTTAAGGCTCTATGAATTCTTTAGAGCCATTAACTCCCCTCTGAGATTACTTCCCACAGCCATATTAACTTTTCTCAGAGATGACAGGCAGTCAAGGAATGAAGAAATATTTGGGGTTAGAGCTGCATATTAATGCACACACATATGTGAATTGTGGGCTGATAGATTTGTGATTTACCCATTCACTAATCACTTCTGATCGCTTCTGTACTTTTGCCTTTGTTAGAGTAACTGTTCTACTGCAAGTAGAGTACTGTTGCAGTTAATTGCCATGAGGGGCATAAAGGCCCTGGGCAGATTCCTGTGTGTACACACCCTGCTTTGCAAACCTGCAAACTGCCTGACATTAGAACAGCCTGAGTTAAAACACACGCATGCTTACACAAAATCATCTCCGCTCTTTCTTTCACTACTACTGATGCTAGTATGAGCTGTTAACGTAAGGATAAACGAAGTACTGGGGAATCTGGGATTTAAGAGAGAGCTGAGAGTACACATATTAAAAGGAGCTACATGATTTTTATTTTTCCATCTTCATTTGGTGAGATTCAAGGTGGATTTAAATTTACTGAAGAATCTACTATTTCTGTGTATACTTCTTGGTACTATTACTCTTTAGGTATTCAAGTACACCTTGCTCTAAGCATTCCCAGCTGAGAAGCACAGTCTGCCTCTCCAAGGGAGCGCACTGTAATGTACAATGACAGACAAGTAACTACCCAAAAGTCTGTCAAAACAGTTTTAAAACTCAAAAAGAAACTTTTTCTTCCAGGGCGTGTAAAGAAAACCTTAGTGTGGCAGATTATAAAAGACAGGTATGATGATTAGAAACTTAAAAAGGAAGAATAAAGTCTTCAAGCACATTCACACCTTCAAACTTTCCTTCTTCTAAAATAATAATAATAAAAAAATCAATTTTCCTCCACTTTAGGAGGTGTACAATTCAAGTTGGGATTTTCAAATAAGCCTATGAAAAGTTCACAAGTCCTGCTGAAATGTAGTGAACAGGCTTATTGAACAAGTTAGCAAAGATTTTAAGATTCAGCTGAAAGCTCTTACATCACAGGCTCAAAAGAGTTAAGAGGAAAAAAGTGTCAAATACCCAGCCTTTCCACATAAATCAGAGTAATTTTAAATGAAAAGAATTTTTTGTTTGTTTTGGGGACAAGACTAGAACCACAGACTTTCAGCATGCAGATATTTCTGTTGCATCCTCAGTACAACTCTGCTTTCATGAAATCTTTTATTAATACAGACAGTGATAGTGCAGGATTCTGCCTTGGAATGTGCCCCATAATTGTTAGTAAAAAGAACAATTAGAGAAGGATGCGACAAGGTAGAAGGATGGCAGCGTTATTTCAGGGCTGTTGATTTCTTCATTTCATCAGAAATGGCTCCTTCATGCATTCTGTTGTATGCTAAGGCAATGAAAACTATAGAATGTCTTTTCAACTGATCCGTGGTTCAGCAACGCATACTTATTCACTGGTGACTTGCCCTAAGCTTCAATTGTAATCCTGGCAATTAAAATATCTTTGGTCAAACTTCTGAACCATTGTCTGTATCAGATTCTGTCTTGCAGTGAGATTCATTTGGAGAAGGAGTTGTGTATAAATTCCCTGGGTAGTTTTCTCTGCCTCTATCTCATCCCTGTAGGCCAAGGTGAGGACAAAATAACAAATAGCTGAGAACATCTTGCCATGGGAGATTTGGCAATGGGAGGTTAGAACCAGCTTTCAACTATGCTGTCCAGGGGAAAAAGCATTTTGCTCACAAGTCCAACTTACCCCATCTACGGAAGAGAGATATTACTTATCTGTTCTACGTAGGGGGCTGTAAGAGTTCATAGTTTACATTAAGAAAGCACTTAGAACAATGTTTTCGAAGTGACATACAGATTTTACTGTTATTTACCAACAGAATTTTAAGTTTACTTGTATTATAACGACAGCTGCACAGCACATTAGCCATGGTTTCGATGCTCTGCTGTAAAATACAAATAATGCCAGTTTTCATTTCCTCTAGTTCAAATGAATATTTCTTTCCATCACAGTGCTCCAAGACTTGTGGGAGAGGCGTTAAGAAACGGGATGTCTACTGCAAAAGTACCGGTTCTCCCAAGGTTCAAATCTTGCCTGAAAATATGTGCAGCAGAGACCATAAACCCGAATCCCAGCAGATGTGTGTGCTAGGACGCTGCCCCAAGAATGACCGACTCCAGTGGGTGATTTCTTCCTGGAGCGAGGTAAAGTGGCGCGGTTACATGGCTCAGCGCCTGCCTGCACGGAGCTTGGAAATCCTGACTCAGGGACACGCACAAACCAAGTGGGGGAAAAGCAAGCTGTGCTGTCACGTGGAAATCAGGTGTTCTAGGCAAGCTGCAACAAAGACACAGCTCTATACACCCAGATGTAGTTAGATGCACCTTGATATCATTGTTTTTGAGGACTTTCACTGACCTGGATTCATATTTCAATTTACATTTACAGACATAGTCTTTGTGGATTTAGTTATATAATGCTTTTGTAGTTTTGCATAATTTGGGGTCTGTTTACATAGCACCTTCTCCTTTCTCTGAGTGTGTTTCTATAGATTTAAAAGGTGCATTTTCCTTTGCAGTGCTCAACCTCCTGTGGCCCAGGTGTAAAAAAGCGAGAACTAAAATGCGGTGAGAAAAGCATCCATGGGAAATTGATAACCTTTCCTCAGAGAAGATGTAGAAACATCAAGAAACCAAATGCTGACCTGGAAGAAGCTTGTAACAAGGGAGCCTGTCCCTCACAAATGTATAACATGGTGTCTGGCTGGTACTCCTCACCCTGGCAGCAGGTAGGAACGAGAAACTTTCTCACCTCTCTCTGCCTGTCCCAGCTAGCACTTTTTTTCCAACACTAGTTTGTGTCTTGGTTTTTATGGAGTTTACAAAAGGAGCAAGTTTCTCTACACTAACTCAAGTAGCGTCCCCTAGTGCTTTTCTCTACCCAGCATTAAAGGACAAAACAACGGCAGTGTGACTGCTGACTGTTGGACAGTGTTCCCCGTAACTAGAAGGTGTGGTTGCAGTGCGGGGCTTAGAGGGCACAAACCTGCAGTGTCACACGCCACTGAATGAACACCAGCTGCAGTGGCCCAGACGCCCGGCAGGCGCACAGTGCTGAAGACCCCACCACTGTGCCTTTGGCAGTGCGAGTCCAAATTCCCCGGGTTTTGGGTTTTTGTATGAACTGCGGTCTTATGTTGTGCTATAGTCAAATGTCCGACTGCACGGAGGAGATATCTCCAGGACCAACAGCCCACAGGTGGCTGCTGCATTCACCATTCCCTAAAGAAGGTGATGCTACTCAGCCACTGAAACATGATGCAGCTGGTCCGTATCCATCATGTACTTTGGTGCAGCTCATTTTTTTTGTCCTGAAACTGAAGAATGTCACCTAAAATGTTATTCATGCTCACAAGGCACTACATTCCTGCTCATTTTCTACGGCTTTCTTCTCAGCCTTCTTCAAACTGCACTGTGGTTGAACTGTTACATATCTGTATGGACAATGTATTTGAGCATCTGCACAGATTGCCTGGAATTCCCTAAATACTATGATTAATTACAGGATCAGTCTGTATTTGTTTCTACATTCTTGCAAACAAGCTTCTGTATTTCTGGAACATATCTACTTTATGAGTCACCTATCAATGAGACGCACACTCATTTAATAACATTTACATGAAACAATGTATGCCTGACAATTGTAATCAAATGAAAATGATCACATTTATCTTACAGACAACTTTTCATGAAACACATATAAGTAAAAGGCTTACGCATTTAAAAATAGTTCATAGATCTTCCTGCAAACGCATAGTGTTTTTCCCCAGACACTGCTATAATTACGGTTCCAATGGGAGTTTTATCTCTGTTCAGACAGCAGGATTGGGCCCAGAGGCTCAGAGTTCAAAAGAAATCAGTTTAGACTGATCAGGAACAGGTTTTCTAAAATGTGCAGTTTCTGTTTCGATGTAAGGAACCAAATTTTCAGCTAAGTCCTTAAATAACCAGACTTTCAGAAGGGAGAACAGATAGATGCACACATCTTTGAAAAGTTGGTTCTGATGGGGGTTTCTGAACAGCAACATATCTGATTCTGACCTGTCTCACTTTGAAAGTCTCATCCAAAGCCCTTGAAAGTTACTCCTTTGGTTTTCATGGGCTCCAAGCGAGTTTTTATAACAAGATGGATTTTGCTTTTTTCCTCTCTACAGTGTACAGTAACATGTGGAGGGGGAGTGCAAACCCGGAGCGTACAGTGCCTGCGCCAAGGAAGACCAGCTTCTGGGTGCTTGCCCCATCAGAAACCAGCAGTCCTGAGAGCTTGCAATACTAACTTCTGCCCCGTTCCTGTGGAAAGAGGTAAAACTGCTCTACACGCTGCAGCAGGGTTGGGTGCTTAGATCTCTATATCCAGCAAAAATCACCTTTTCCAGTTACACCCACTGAAGATTAGTGTTTGGCACATTCCTTCATAAATGATTTTTTCTGTCTTTCCAGCTTTACAGTTACACTCTGATACTACAGCATCTCTCTTCTCAAGGTGAACCCTATTAAAGCAGACTTGAGAGTATAGCTGACATAAGAGATTATAAAAACAGGGATATGTTTTAAAAAAAAAAACACTTCAAAAAAATTATGCCATTTGGTTCTGAGCTACATCTTTACACTACCTTGTTGAGTAACATAGAAGCATCCTATGCTGGTACTGTAATGATTAGAAATAACTTTTGAACTAAGCAGTAAGAATTTGCCTTTTAGTCTTCTGAAGCCCTAGGAGTCCAAAAATGCTTTGTCTAGAATGTACTGCCCTTCTTACTGCTTCTGATCAGCATATGTCGTGCAGTCGGGGAACATGAAATCAAGCTTTGTCCCGACTTGGATGTCTGCTGTATCCCTCTCCACCGCCTCAGTGTGCTTTGCAATTCTAGAGGAGCAGGAGGAGCAAGAGGTTTTGTGTCACTGAACGATGGAGGGGGCTCCATGCCATACCCTGACTTATAAGCTGGTGCACATGGAGGTCCAGGTCCGTCCCATATACCACTAGTTATCTAGGGATGCTAAAGCACTGTCAACGTTAAATTTCAAAACACCGCACAGTAACGGTCTTGTTACCATTTCAAAACTGGGAGCTGAAAGTAACCTCTGTAAAACCCAGGCTGGATTGCACGAGAAAGGTGGTAATAATGTTGGGAGCAAAGGTCAGGCTCTGGCCCTGCATCCTGTAAACTGCCATTGGCCAGCCACCCCTCATCGGTGCGATTCTCGGCACGCGCTGTGCCCGGTAACCCTGTAAAACCCAGAGGTGTCTTCACAGACCATTCTACTGCATCAGCTCCAGACATGCAGAGTATCAAACTGATCTATCAGGGGACCCGAATCCAGACAAGGATATATGGATGAAATGGTCCTGAAAGGGATAAGTAAATAGTTCTGCTGTTTTTATAAGCAAATGTTCTTAACACTTCAAATTAACCTTCCTAAAAAAGTTCTGCTGTACTTTGGAGTTTCCGTATTACATCTTTTGTGTCACGATATAGCAAGCACTTTTCTTTCACCCCTGCTTTCCTTTGGTATATTTCATGTCTGGAGTAATGTCTGTTATTAATTTTGGCCTTGGCCTGTTTCTTTCTCTCCTCACATCTGCAGGAGCCCTTTCCCCTTTATTTTAACTGGGTCGTCAGGCTCTAGAGATCAATTATCTCTTCACTGCTCTTTAACTTTCTGTCTAAACCAGCAAAAAGAGAGAGAAGCAGCTGTGCTGGAATCACATTGAAGCAAATCAGTCTCTATTATCAGCCACGCAGCTCCAGCTCACTGATCACAGTCAAGAAATTAATGTTTCAGTGAGAGTTTACACACTTTCCTAGACAAGCTGGGTCATTTCCATCCCTCTGTTAGACGCAGTTACGGTCACCATAACTCCTAGTAAATCCAACTGCTTAAACTGAATGAAAATTTAAACAATATATAAATACTTGAGTAAATAGCAATAAGGAACCGACAGCCTGATCCACATCCATTGAAAGTTTGTGGGACTCTTTGTGTTCATTCCAATGGTTTTTGGATTAGGTTCCAAAAGTAGAGTTTTTGGCCATATCTCTAACGTTAGCATTGCACTCCGATCTTCAAAAAGAGCATAAAGATTTATTAACATTGCTTATATTTTTTTAAACAGTAGTCCTTAATTTTGGAACATTTACCCTTTGATGCCAGGAGAGCTTCTTCCGGACTCGATCAGAACAGGTTTCCTCGCTTTGTGCTGTACATGTTTTTCATCCGTTGTCTGCTCTGGGTCCTCCCAGCGGCAAATTCTGTCTGGTGGACAGTAGGTGAAGTAATGCAAAAGCTGGTCCTGAGCTCCCAGTTGCATCCCTGCTGACAATTAAGAACAGAAAGGGAAAGCTGTGGAGTGGAAAGGCTGCAGTCCAGTACCGAGCTTCCTAGTTCCTAGACAACTCTTTGTTCAAGGACAGTGTTTTCTTTCCATAACATTAGCATTTACAGACAGGCTTACGTTTTTAAAAACCGAGGCATTAAAAAATGTTTTTTTAGAAAAAGATTATTATTATGAAATTATTTTCTTATTCATTCAAATAAATTTGAGGGTGATAAAGGTATACAAAATCACCTTTGACATCATCTAAAAGGGAATAAAAAAAAGCAATGTGGTGACTAATTAAAGAAGTTCATACAGAGACACAGAGATGATTCCTGGCCCACAGAATATGAACAAGTTGCCTGTGCTATGTGTGAGGGAGCATTTGTCTTCGGTGACTCAGCTTAGCTGATCTGAGAATGCAGACAACGGTGGCTAGATTTTTCTTCACTGTCTCCTTGTAAATTCCTTTTATTGACCATGTAAACAGTAGTTCTGAGAGCTGAATGGAATCTTTTCCCATGCTCACAGGAGATTTCAGTTTAGCTATAAATTTTGCTAAACCTCATTTAAATGTCTTACTGCTCTCTCAGACATGGTGAATTTGTTTATAAATCATCTATATGAATCATCACTCTGCTCTTTTAAAGAAACATAAAGCATCCACTACAAAACTGTAGAAAGGAGCAGCTATGAAATGTTTTTAAAGTGACTGGCTGAGCGTATAATAAATATTCTGTACATAAATTTAGTGAAATAAAATCTTAATTGAAAAATATGGTTTATTTGTAGTTATAATTAAAAGCTGGGCTTTTTAGAACTAAACATTGTCAGCCTGTCTCTTTTCCCATTGCAGTTAATTAAGATTTCACCAACATGGCATAGTCAAAGTCCGATTCCTGCCACCCTAACTAAAGTGTCTAAGAAGAGAGATTTCTTAGGCTCCCTGCATGGCCAAAGGGAGAGATATAAGCCCCTTTGGAAACCGTTGTACAGAGTAGGGTCCGTGCGTTCGGATCTCCGTGCATTTTGTGTGTACATGCATGTACACTCCAAGCTGACGCTACTTTGAGGTGCAGGTAAACTGCATGTGATGTTGACAGCAACAAGCTGTGGAGCAGACTCATTTGTACAAGTAGCTGGCTTTAGAATAACATTTGTAATCAGAGATGAAAATAAAGATTAATTTTTTTATCCTCTACAGTGGAACTTCCTCCTGTATTTCTGAACTTCAAAGTGTGTTCTAAATTTTTTAGTACCTTTAGCCTCTGACCCTCCATTCACATTAGTTCTATCTCCATCAAATTACCAAATTAAACATCTCTTAACAAATCGAAAAAGAAACCAGCATTTCTCAGATGAAAGCTAGCTCATGGTTCCTCTTCTTTGAGCCGAGTCACCCATCGTGTTTTTACCATTACCAAATGCATGTAAGCGTGCAGAACTACTGCCCGACTTGTAGGCTTGCTAAAACACAGCCTTACCATATTTGCTTGGATTTCTCTCCTTCAGATGATCCTTCTTGCGTGGATTTCTTCACTTGGTGTCATCTGGTACCCCAGCATGGTGTCTGTAACCACAAATTTTATGGCAAGCAATGTTGTAAATCATGCACCAAGAAGAACTGATAGCAGCGTGTTATCTGAACCCTTCAGTGACAGGATTCTCTTCTTCAATTTATGTTGGAATTAACTTTGCTCTGAGGCAAGACATGGTGCCACATAAACCGCTAATGGAAGAGACTTTTTCTAAGGGAATGTCTGAGGTACAGTAATTGTTGGCTATATGTTGAAAAAGGAATGTTTCTTTCTTTTTTTTTCTTTATTTGCTGACCTCACTAAAGTACAGGGTACTATGGATCACTTGAACACTGAGACTCGAGGGGCAGTTCTTTCCTTAAAAAGTGTCATTTTGCACTGTCGTATGTTATGAGGAAGAAATTAAGGCGCAGAAGCCTTTTCTGGCTAATTTACCAGAACGCAAAGCAAGAGAGATTGGGAGCTTGAGGAGGAAGGTTACAGTGTGGCAGTATGACGAAACACACTATCAAAAGCATTTCCTTTCATATTTTTTTTATGATACTATCGTCCCAGGGTAAGGAAGCTGTTTACTGCCACTTTCACAGAAAGACATTCAAATGGCTGTTGTCTGGAGAACGCAGCGTCACGCATGTGACCACAAGAAGTAAATAATGCACTACAAAGATATATGGTGCTTCTCTATCAGACTTGCTGCTGGAAAAGCAAGTTTTGCATCATGCTAATTTTTTTATTATTTTGAAGAATTCATCTTCTGCTTTGTATAGAAACTCAGAGGTGGTTAACTAGTAACTTGAAATGTATTCCTAGAAATATTCAGCATTAGAATATTTGGACTTTTAGTATTGCTGTGTTTCAACTAACTCCAGGAACTCTGATTTACTGAGCTCAATGGTTATGTTTTCAACATTCTAAACTCATTAGATACGTAATTTTAAAGTTTAAACTTGATATTTTAAAGTAGTTTTTTCAGAAGCTAGGTTGTTTGAATACCAAGATACAGAGGAATGTCTTCCTTTTAATCTCAAATCTCTCTGCAAATTTTGATTCATCTGTTACTCAAAGGAAATAACAATATTACAGTCTATTAATTCATGCTAAACTTCTCTAAATAGTTATTTATTCACACAGGTTATATGAAAAAAAAGAAAAGATAAGTGGATGGTTTATTCTAATCAAATAAGGTCAATTCTATTTTTATACATCCTCCTAATACTTTTATTTAGTTCAGAATCCACCAGCACACAAAAGAAATGTAAACATAATATTTGTAATCATTCAGTATCAAGATGTTCGGTGACACTATATATCAAAGGGTACAATTTTAAAAGCTTCTGCATTGAAAAAATACCCAACCTATTTGCCAAACCCGTTCTGAGACAGAGCTGTGTTCTACTATAATTTTCTGGGGAGTGCCTATAAGGGACATATTTATCTAATTCCACCCAATCCCACAACTTTGATGAATGTAGTTCAGTTTTACTGTTTTTTTAAAGTATCGTTTCAGCATAAGATTAGCCAGCTCAGCACTAATGCCAGACAGTGGTCACTTAAAATTAGCAGTTCCTTCTGCAACAATTTAAATTAAAAACATGTATTCTGTGATACTTTAAGAAAAGATGATTGGAAACATATCTAACCTACACCGCTCTGTCTTGATATTGGACATTGTGTAATTATAACCTTTTTTCTAGGAAAACTGCAAGGGTTTTTTGTTTTGTTTATATAATTGTGTCCTTTTTATTATTTGATGTAAAATAATTAATTTATTAATGCATAGCTTTTCCTTTCTATTTCTTTGCTCACTTCCTTAAGTGACAACTGAGGAAAGAAAATGGTAGTGTCACAAAGTATGAATTATGGTGTAAAAAAAGCAAAAAATATAAGTGTAATATTTAATTATTTTATAAGCTTTGTAATAAAGTACTCTAACTGTTTCATTATATTTGGAATTGTAAAATTCATGAATAAAATATGGAGGCTATAAGTAAATACCAAGTAATATGAGTGGTGTATGCATTCATTTGCATTTGTGTTGATTGTCCCATAGCATCTTTCAGTAAAACATTACCCTGTTTTCTCCCGCCATGTAACTGACTCCTGTCTGTGACTCTGAGCCCACGCCAGTTCTGTAGCAAGAAAAGCTGCCCCCAAGAAAAGCCTGTTATTTGGTGCAGTGGAAATTCAGCCACCACAGCTGTGACCTCCCTGCCTAACTGTGCCCCTACCATTCAGGTCTTCTAGGGGTTAACATTGGCAGGGAACCCTCAAAACAGTGGCTCCGGGTGTTAACAAGCCATTATGATGAATGGGATGGAGGTCATTCCTTTCAGGCACTCCATGTCAGCCTATGTGCTAAGGTCATGTGAAACTTCTCTACTTTTGAAGGTCCCATTATACTGGCAAGTGAGGAATGCACGACTGGTTATTCAACAGAGTGAATATATTGTAGTTGCCTTTTAAGAGCAGAAGATGTTTCTCATTTGAATGACTACCCTGCCGTTGAAGCAGCTGGCTTGGACTGTGCCCATTTTGGGCACAAAAAGGCAAAATGGACATAACTTCATGGTTTTATTTTCATAATAACACAAAAGCTAAAATTCACAAAAATGCAGTTGCCTGTCTGCAAGACAAAACTGACCTACTGTTTCTCTCGCCAAAGACAGTGGAAACTTGTGTATCACAGAACCAGCATGACTCTTCCCTGCATGTATTTATCTGCAAGGTGTTTTGCAAGATAAGAAGCCTCACTGAACACATTAGGTTTTACAGCCTCTCCCATCTGCCTGGGGATACTTCATTTTTCTGAAAATGACTCGGCTAAGAAGTTTCCAAGCCAATCCCTAGCAGGGACTGCATCAATTCACTGGATCATTTCATTTACGTATTCTCTAACATATAGTTGCTGCTTTTCCCTTCATTCACCATCGCTCAGTTCTCTGACAACAGCAAGCTATATCGAGCATCGTTGATAGGAAATACTGAGCATGCTTCTGACTTACAGTATAATCTAGTAGGCGATAATAAGCGATAGATCAGTCCGCTCCTGAAGGATTCCCAGCAAGCACTCTTTTGAGCATGATTTGGACTAGTGATTTAAATAATTAATATGCCCACACAGGAATTCAGACTCTAAACAGCTTTGTGTCCAGGGCTAGAATTTTGGAAATAAAATAAACTGACGGTTGTCACCGAATTACAGAGTTTGAGATGGATGTTGAAAGAGGAAATACTGCATGAAGATGTGCTATTGTGTGGTTGGATCAGCCCCAAGTCCACAACTGTTTTATTGCTAAGCCCTTACAACGACATTTGGTACACAAAGCTTGGCAGTTTTCTAGAAGTATATTGCTGCAAGGCTCACTTTATAAAGCAGAATGGGGTCTTTTCACAAAGGAATAGCTCCATTTCCTGTAGTCAGGTTTCATCACTCAGGTAAAGGATGCATCTGCCTAAAACTGAAACAGATATTTAATGAATGGCTTGATTGTGTAAATCAAACTCAACTATCTCGGATGCCCAGAAGACATGAAATGTTGGAGACAGATGAATGTTTTTCTGCATGTGGTTTTACGGTAACATAATCCATATCCCATATTTCCCTTATTATTCAGCAAATCCTATTCAAAACCATCAATAAAATAAATTAACATTATTATTTCTATTGCAATAGAAGTCCAACCCTACTGAGTCACTGGGATCGCGTTGTGTACCACACCGTACACATGTCATGGAAGGCTCATAGCCCCGAGTGCACAATAAGAAACAATAGGAAAAGAACGTGTTAACAGTGAGCTCCTTGTGATCAGGAGAGACAGCGCTGGGTGTGCTCACTGTCTGTCTGGACGCTGCAGAGCATTTCAAAGGCAGCTCCATGCAGATAAGATCTGAAAGAGTAATATTGAGGAACTTTATCTGGACTCTTTTGAAAGCAAACACAGCACTGCTGAGGTCTGAGAGGACAGCAGAGGGGAAAGGCAGAAGGGAAGCAGGGGGACAGTGGAATGAATCAAAAACGGCGTGCGGTCGATGCCGAGTCCTAACAAAGACAGCGATTACCACAAGAGGAAAGCAGTACATCTGAATCATTTAGACAGCCTGGCAGTTATCGGGGACTACAGAGATTTTGGCAAGGCCATAAGTCTACTTTCCATCAAAAGAAGTTCTGAAATAAGGAGATGCAGGTGCTAGGAAGTACCCTGAATTCCTCCCCAGCCAATAACGTACGAACAGCCGCCAAATCAGGCTGCCCTTCCTGCCTACGTCCTGCACACCGCGCACCGCTATCACAGATATCCTTCACACCTTGCTCTGCAGAACAAGTCCAGGTTAGGGCTGGGCTGGAACACACCCTTCGATGTATATCGCATCCTGAAGTTCTTTACCTCGCAGCAACACTTGCTTCACAGGAGAACAGGCAGTGACAGCAGTAGCAGGGTCACATGGATTCTCAGGCTCACGCTGCAAATGGTGCAGATGTGGGCGGCTGTTTCCAGCATTTCTATCGCATTGCCCATGGGAAGTCACTGCCTCAGCCCTGGGCAGAGGTAATCACTGGCCAGAAAAGCTCGTCCTCTAACAGCCAACGTGCGCCAGGCAGGGCTAAGAGAGGTAGTGGACTTGTTCTCCATGAGCGATACCAGTGCAGAAACAGCCTGAATGTCCCAGCTGGGCTGGACTAGAGACAAAACCTGAACTTCTCAGTTAACAGGCAATGTAGTAACCCCAAACCCAGTTCTCCTCATGCTCCCTGAAGAAAAGTCTCTATTATGGAACCTATACTTCAAGCTACTAAATATTTTGTGTACTTGCTGTTCAACAATAAGAAGTATTCTATCATGAACAGAATCTGTTTTAATTTCTGGGTTCTGCCAAGGGAGCAGGAACCTTCAGCGAAGCCCTAACTTCCAGACCTCCTTTCTAACCACCACATCAAGCTGTGGTCACCATATATTTCAGTCTTAACACTGTTGCGTACCTACTGCAACTCAAGATAGACCTTTAGTATCCCTTAGGTGACTTGGGCTGCCCAACATTTATTTATTGTGCTGTGTTATGATAACGTTCACTAATCCTTTCATAATAAGGTAGAAGAGCTTACACAAAAACTCATTCAAAAAAGAATATGAAAGGGTTTATAATGAAAATATTTACTCTTGAAGTTCTTACCTACGGAAAGCAAACAGATTTCAGACAAAAGCATATATAAGAACTCCCTCTTTGGGATCTTCACCTTCTCAAATTACCATAGTATCTGAATTAGGTCTGTCTAAGAGGAGAAACTGAAGGCATTCTGCCCAAAGCAGGAATCCCTTGCCAACACTCCTGTGCTTCCACAGAAATAACAGCCCTCTACTACCTCTGTTTAGACGACAGTTGAAGATATTCAGGATATCTGCAGAATTCAACAGCTGTACTTGTACAAAATACTTAATCCTATCTACAGTGCCCTTTCCAACCAACTGTCATAGTGCTTTTAGCGTGGTAATGTATTGCGGCCATCCCGAGTCCTCACCTCAGGATTCCTGCAGGGTTAAAGCAGAGGGGGGCACCTGGACACACAAGTGGCTACATTTTCCTTCCATAACGAAATACGAGAAAAAACGCCATTAATGTTTTCCCTGGATGCAGTTATGACTTGTCCCACAGGAAAAGCCATTCTGGTGCGGTGTGTTCCCCAGAGCATTGGATCTCACATTTCCACATTGTATATTCAACTTAACTGTTGAGCAAGTAAGAAGTAACTGAGGTCCGTATTTCCTCAAAATGCACCACCAAAAAATGATTTTTATAAGCTACTAAACAAAATATTTTGTGGCTCTCATTTTGGGGGCTTTTGATAGGTGAAATATAATTTGTGATTGAAAAAGAGTAAGTTTCCTAGGTATGTTTTTAATCTCCAAACAGATAATCTCACTGATTTTTTTTTCCCCAAATGATACAAATAACCCTGCAGAAAGCGCTCATAGATTATTCACTGTATTAACATCACTATTTATCCACAGGAACTGAATAAGATTCAATACACAAATCATTATTTCACCCTTCGCAAAAAGATACCATTAAAGGAATTTCAGCTTTCAAAGAATTTACTTTAACTGCACAGCACCCAGTATACACAATGATAGATAATGTTTTAACGGGATCAGAATATTTTATTTCTAGCCAGAGATATTCCCTGTCAGCAGAAAGCCCATCAGCTCAGGTTTTGTAAAAACACGCTGCAAATGCCAGGTTGCCCAGAACTACCATGACTTACTCATTCTTGTCTTTGCTGGTGTGTGGGGAAAAGTCAACCAACACAGACAGTAACAGGCTGTAAACACAGCTCTCTCCAATTAAATATAGTATACACTACTTCAAATTGTATCGTTTACCACAATTTAATTTTCAGGGGTTTGGTGTCCACTTCCAAAATACTGGTTGCAAAACCAAAATTGTGTATAAACAAACTGGAACATCTAATTTGAAAAGCATTCAGCTATTGAGGGAGACCACCAGATGATATATGGGCTACTGTGATATACATCTACCATATTACATGTCCTGAACTCAAATTGACGTTGTGTCTTGTGGCCACTTAACATCTAATGCTGACTTCTTTTTGTGTTTCTCAGTTGCAATGGAACTTGTAATGAAAATCATGAACTTTTATAAGCTCACTGTCCAGATAAGCATACAGCTTGCTCACGTGTCACAAACAGTCTCCTAATCTCTAGCTATGCTAGACCTATGGTCCATTGCCCGCACGGATTCAAGAGCGTACCAACGCAACTCTCCGGTAGCTGATATAAAACGCTTTAACTCACTGACAAATTTAACATCTGGCATGCTCATCAGCAGTTTCATTTATTCGTTAGTGCGGTGATTCTACCCTAGAGCTTACACATTTTTGAGAATCCTGTTTAGTTTCAGCAGTTACATTGCTGTTTGCAACGTAGAGACAAGCCCCCCTGCCACAGTGCAGTGTTGCAGGTTGGTTGTGAGCGCTGGTGAAAAAGCTTCCTCTGGGCTAAGCAGCTGAGAGGCCAGAAGTTCACAGAACTGCTCTTATAACAGGTGAGGGTTGGGGCCAGAACTGAAAAATTAAAGTTTGGGATTACAGGGTTTCTGAGCTTTGACCTGTTGTGATCAACAGCTGCGAGGCTGAAGGGAAGCCAGACCGACTTGTGTTTGCTGCACAGCCTTTGCATTGCGTTGAATTCAACCCAGCCTCCAGTGTTTTCTGCCAGTCTTCAGCAGGGGCCAAGAAGGGGTCTTTCATGTTGAAGCGTAACTTGTGAACACAAAATAGAAGCGAATCTATCTTCTGACTGACAAAAAGCAGAGATGAGATACTGTACAGGATTTGCCAACACTCTCTTCTTGGTTGTGTGATTTGCTCACTGTTTTTCTACACCCAGTGCTAAATCTGTGGTCGAGGAGGAGGAATTTTTTCTCACCCACTTAAGATCATCTGGACATTTTCAAATATATAACTAGTATTATTGCACATAGTTTAACCTCTTCTACAGTCTTCTGCGAATTACCAGGTTTTGAGCCTTTGAGCTTTTTTATCAAGGGTGTAAGGTGGTAGACAGTGTTTGTGCAAGTTCTTGTACTTGCACAAGGGAAGGAAGAGGGGAAGGGGAGCAGAAGAGCAGATACTCTCCTGGTTCAATCCAGACTCTACATCTCTTAACACAGCAGTCTGTTGTCAGAGGCTGGATTTGATAAAACAAATGACCACTCCCAGCCCTTTAACCACCTCTCTCTAGCTCCCTACATCCACTATCCCCTCTTCAATTAGTTTGGTTAAATTGTTAATTTTATTTAGGGCAGGCACAACTCACACCTCATGTCTTGCATGAGGGCAAGCACAATGGGGCCCTCATGTTGACTGGTACTGATAACAGCACTGATCTGCTGAGAGATACTGAATTAAAAGGAGATTAAAGGTCTTATTTTTCTTTTAGGTCAGAATAGGGATTCCTCTAGCAAGGCTGATTTTAGAATCTGCCATCCAAACTCTTCCTATACAATATATATTGTATATATGTGGATAAATCTTCCAGACTGTTAATCAAGCTTTTTTTTATATATAAGAAACTTAATTAAGGTGGAAAACCCCCCAAACTATTTCACACGTGCTATGTCTTCTTGTTCAGGCAACAGCCAGAGCACAGTAGTTCCCTGGCTTCCTAGATGACACAGTCACACTTTGCCCAGGAACAGAGTACTTCCAGAACCGGGCTATTCTTGGTGCTGGCTTTTGTAAATGCTCTTCCCTGAACTTCTCATTAACCTTCTGAACCTCATGCCCACTGGATGGACCCCAGCCAGCACTCTTCAAGTACCAAAGGACGCTTTGAAAGGAGAGTTTACACCTCAGTTTCCAAATTGTGTTACTGTGGCATAGTAACTATGTAGAAGAGGAAGGCAGACAGTGGATTTGCCTTTTTAAAAACAGCAGTTGATTAAAAAATAAAGTACCAATAATGTGAGAATCATACAGTCCTGAAACCTTCAGACATTTTGGCACATAGCTCTGTCTCTCTCGGACAATTGCATCCCCTTTTTCTCTGCTTCTCTCCTCCTGTTCCAAAGCTCCCCCCCGAAGCCATCGGGGGGTGGGGAGCAGAGCGGGTTGTGAAGTGTCTTGGGGTAATCCGCTCTGACAGGGAACTATGCTGATTAAAAGTTATGGCTTTGGAACAGTAAAGCTCCCACTGCTGTCCATGTACAAGTTGCTGCTTTCTATTTAAACCTTAACAGTCACATCTAATCAAGAGAAAATAAGGACATTTTTATGAATTCCATGAGAAAAATTCCCCTCAGGTGTAGGTTGCACAGTTTGATCAGCTCCAGTATCATGTTTTAGCGTTTCATATTAATCCTGCACATTCTGAGCCAAGAATGCTAGCTTTCGTAGTCGCCTGACAGCCAGGCAAAAACATTTTGGCAATTTGTTATTATCCCAGATAACTTGCAACATGCAAATTAAGATTTATGGCAAACGAAGGCTTAAAACTACGCATCTATCTTCACGTGGAAAAGGTATCACGTAGTTGCAAGGTGCCAAAAAAATACCAGAGCTGGGCAGAGAACAAGCGAATTACAAGTCCCAGAAGGCACTGGAGAGTTGTACATCAGCATTTTGCGTCCTGATGACAGGAAACAAACTATTTCACAGTCTGAGATTTTCTGGAAGATACAGAGTTGACCCAGCCCTCAGACTAAAGTATCTCGTTTCAGTGTTTCCAACAGAAAATTGTTAAAGTGTCAGGTAAATCTAGATTTTTCAACAGGGCTAAACTAAAAGAAAAATTATTGTTTTCTGGAATGTAAGTATCCTGTTGAAAACACAGTGATGGGAAAAAACTGATGAAGTACAGAAAACACTTCTATTCCCTTGTATTCTCCCATCCTCCCCCTTGTTTCCCTGCTCATAAGCAATTAAGATCATTCCAGGCCATGTGCCGATTCAGCTTTGCTGCAATCACTTTAAGGCAAAGAGACAAGACGCTGCCTATTCCCTGCCTCATCCTTCTGGGGTAGTACAGAGCAACACAAACCACGGAAGTAAGATTCAGAGGTGCTCTAGAGAGACGCATTCCTGTGTGGTCTTATTCCCTGCTCTATACTCCAGAGCGCTGAAGACAATAGGATGACACATGGACTGGAGATAGATCCATGCATACTTTCCTTCATAAGTCAGGGTTTCCAATGAAAAGCATTGGAAAACTAAGATACGTGCCCAAAGTTCAGCTCAGCCTGAGCCTTGGGGTCCAATTTTCATCTCAATCAGAAATAATTTCCCTTAAGTTAAAGGATTCATAACCATACAAAATCAGCGCGCACAAGCCAAACTCGAGCCACATCTGGTAAAAAGGACTTTAAGAACAAGAAGGATGTTAAGTGAACAGCACTTTTTTTTTTTTTTTTTCCCCTTCCCCTCAGTCTATCCCCTCACATACAAGTCACAACTTCCAGATTCTGGAAGCTGCTTTGCCCCACTCCTGTAGCTTACTGGAAGAACAAACTACCCTTAGTTAGGCACAACTTAACCATATTCCCTGGTTTTACCCAACTCCTATGAATACCACATAGAATTTGAAAAAGTGGTGTTGTCAGGAAGTCATTCAAGTGAGGCTTGGACATAACCAATATAAATACTTAACTCTGTCTTGGAGAACAAAACCGATTTAATCAAAGGGTTCTAGTGTTCTGGATGCGTGGGGCTGGGTTCCCTCAGCCCGACCTTGCAGCTGGTACCTGGTACCTGCTGTGTCTGATGAGAGGGTGCTCTCCAGCGTGAGACCAGAGAATGGCACAGCAGCAGCAGAGCTGTGTTTCAGCAAGTAGATGATTATGTGTGTTCTTAGACAGCCACCTAGTGAATCTAGTGAGGAATCAAGAGCCGGAAGAAAATTCAGTGAACTGTTAGAGACTGGAGTTAGACTAAAAATACAGGCTAAACCAGCCATAAAATTAGCAATGCATTTCATAGGGTTTTCACCTCATATTCGATGCAGTAGCACAGCTGAAGGGCTCTTGAATTTCTTAGGAACTCTGAGACAAGTTTATTCATCATGATCATTCTAGAAATGAATGTTAGAGTGAGAGTTCAAGTATTTAAAAAGATGTCTGAAAGTTAAATGAATTTCAAAGCTTTGTTTAGGAACAAACATATGTTTGTGTATTTGCCTCACCTTTTTCTTAGGTATCCAGTTCTAGATCAAAACATTACTGTTGACTGAAACCCCTTACAGCCCGCAATATAAATAAAGGGGCAAAGGCAAGAGGGGGAAATCCTTAGAGCTGCCCCTGGGAATTCGCACAGAGAGCCACTTCACTGGCATGTTTGTATTCTCCCATTTCTGCTAACCTAAATCTGAATGTGGTTGTGAAAATAACATGAAGTCTTTTGAGTAAGACAAAGAGAACCCACAAGCCCAGCTCACATCAGGAACAGCACTTGCATCTGCTAGCTGTGTGTGCTAACTTCTAGCTCTATGAAAGAAAAGGGGGGGGAAAAAGCCCTCGACCTAAGGGTTCACAGAAAAATATTCATGCAAAGTTATTCCAGGGAGACCTCTGACAAAGTTACACACTTATGGGCTCATGTCTGTGCTAATGCTCTGGATGTTCGCAGAACCACAACATGCGACTTTATCCTCATGTTAGAAAGACAATGTGTGGAACCATAATGAAGCAGCCAGAGTTGGCACCTCATCAGTCCAGCGGTTACCTATTAACCAGTGCTTGCTAAATTACTTTTTGATACAAAGACCAGCTGTGAGAAGAAAGCTCCCAGATGGTCTCTTTTTATAACTGTGATCTTTGAAAATGAAAAAAAAAATCAGCTGAAATAAAAAATTGAGACACTAGTGGAAAATCGTATCAAAATCATGGTTCTTCAAAGTTTCACCTAACATTAACGTGCCACAGAATAGCTGCAGAGGGGTGAGGAGGTCAAAGAAGAAACAATTAAACCCTGCTGATGAAACTGTTTGGGACACCATAGAATTTCTACTCCAGGTATTTATTGCCTCCCAAAAACAGGATACAGAGAACTGTTGTTGCTGCAGATCATGTCAATCCTGAACCATTGCTGCAGTCTGGGACATATAGTTCTTATAGATTTGCAGTGTTTGTAATCCCCAAGTCTAACAATACAATAATATACTAAAAATAGCTATGAGTGCAGTTTGAATTCCTCTCAGAAACATCAGCCCTACGTGCTTAATTAAATATCCTCAACACACACAAAATAATTGCAAGGAAAAAGAAATCTCCCTCATGAGGGCCAGATGATTTTAATTAGGTCTCACTCAAAGTCTTCCTAGCCTCACATGGCTCAGCTCACTACAAAACGCTCGGTCACACTGAGATTGCACACTGTGCTCCAGGCCTCTCCTTTCCCTTTCACACTGGCTGCTGCTCTTGTGTCCCAATTTCTGCCTGTTCCTTAAGAATTTACTGTCATCCAGTCCTCAGTGCTCCAGTTCTGAAACTCCCCAGACATGTGGAGCTGATGCCATTTGCTGTTCTTATTTTTTTTCGTACCTCAGGAAGAGCTAGCCCGCACATATGGTGTGCTTCTGTGTAGAAGCTGAGCATATGCACAAAGGCTCCACACAAAATCTGTGGAGGAGGAGAAACGGTATTTATTTATTCCAGATAAGAGTTGCAGCCCCTTCACCCCCCCACAGCCACAACTAGATGTAGCTATCAGCCCAGCAACTGGAACACACGCTCAGATCTCACTGCCTGCCCTAGAGGGCAAGAGGTGTTAAATCCTGATGGCAGCTCACCAGACCCTGAAGGGTGTCGCCGCAGGGAGCGTGGGCACCACCAGCAACAGAAGACATCCCAACTAATTCACACTTCTGCATTCTCCCTCCACAAACCTCACTTTTCATCTGTTTTGTACCTAGGGAGGAATTTGTGCCACAGTACCGTGCAGTTCTGTGACGGTGCCGAGACACGCGACATAAGCACTTTTCAGTGTCCCAGTTCCCACTCAGAGATTTAAGGCTTTGCCGTTAAAGAACTGGGGCATCTCTAATGTACGGCCTTCCACCTCCCACTTTCCCAGCCAGATCTAACAGTAAGTACTAAATTTTATACTCCAGGAGAATTGTAATTATATGGATATCCAGTTAGTACTCTAAGTAGATATTTACAATAAATACAACACTTGAATCATTTAGTCTACCTCAGTATAACAGATATTGGTTGTCACAGTTAACAAGGTCCTGTTGTTCATTCTTGTGTGAGTTTTCCACTCCCAATACTGGGAATTTTTAAGCACAGGCTTTTGGGTTAATTTAAAAAAAAAAAAATAAAATAAAATAATGTACTACGAGTTCAAACACATCCAGTATGAAGTATCACAAGCCTCTTCCTGGCCTGAATGACTTTTGTTTACCACAAAGTTTTACTTGTCACCTCAAGGGTTCATTCTAGCTCTTGCAATGACTTTTGAATGGGTTTGTTTGTTTGTTTCTAAATGCCAGATGAGGAAATCTGGTGAATTATAACTGACACGATTAAATTCCAGCTGTTGGAAAGACAGAATGGAACACAGACCCCCTGAAACGTCTCCACTACAGTGCCACAGTTCTCCTCCACGTGGGGTCACCTACAAGTGTTCCCCAAACGGCCACTGCTTCCCAGCGCTCCCTTGCTGCTGGAATTCAGCACTTGCGGGTGCTGCATGGGATGTTTTGGTCTGACCTTCTGCCAGCCACTTAGGCAGCCACTGAGGTCTCCAGCTCTGCCATCAGGAGCTCTATTCCTCCATGCTGGGATTTTTGTTCATTTTTTAATCTTACTTCTGGTACTGAAACTTGTCCAAGAATTTAATCAAGAAATTTCCCTCCAGTTATCATTTAGTTACGCACACAAACTTCTCTAAAGGGACAGTCTCCATGATTCCTCTGTGAGCTTCTCCAGTTCAGTACAGGTATCCACATACACCTTATTAGCAAAATTTAGCAGCCTTTCTCTTTAAATATTAGAGGCTGAAGCAACAAAATTTGATTAAGAGTCATATTTAATTTGGCCAGAGAGAAAGCTGCTTACTGCTGTTGTATTAAGGTAGTATGTTAGCGATCACAGTTACAAGTACTCCAGCCTGAAGCAGTTCCTTGAGCTGCTGCACCTATACTGAGCTTCCTACTTACATGTATAATTCTTGCTTTTATGCATCTCTCACCTGAAGTATGAGTAAAAATCAACCCCATCAGATTAGCCAGCAGGTATTACTTCTTAACACTTGAGAATGTATAAAATACATTTTCTTTATGTTAGACATGTAAAATTATAGCATATATTCTTCTTTTAGGATTACCTGTATGACACTAATTTCTACATTATGTGGTTAAAATCTTTTCAGTGACAATCCTTAAGAACTGTCCTTCAGAATACGAGTTCCCTGGAGTAGTTTGGCTGTGTGTTCCCATCATACGTCTAGAAGTCTTTTTCTGAGAATATTTGACCGCTGTTCCTGCGAAGTCGATGGGTACTGCATGGTTATAGACATCTGCTATGGAGGAACATCTCTCTTGTGAAGCCTGATTCAGAGTCTGAGGTATTTTGCCTCCACGACCTTTTGTTCTGCCACGACCTTGTAACCAGGATCACCCCATGAGGTACCAATTAATAGCCCCAAGACGCTGCAGAATTTAAGCTTGTAGACAACAATGTGGACAACTTCTGAACCTACAGATAGGTTAAGGTACGGCCTGCAATTTTGTTCTAGGACTTCTGTTCATTCATTTGACAATTTGTTCAATATTGTTGTTCTGCCGTATTAAGTGAAAAGTCTAGACAGGAACTGAAAGGATCCAAGGAACTGAGAGCAGACCAACATTCTGCGGCCCCTGGAAAAATATCTGACTTCTCATATGAATGACCATTAAGCTGCATCCATTTTTCTGTGGTTTGAAAATAAGGGTAGGACTTGACTGAATATCTTTGTGATCACGGGTTTAACCTTTAGTGATTCAGGGCAAAAATCTCTCTCCAGGGTTTTCTAATTTCAAAAGAAATGCTACCATTCTCTCTGTTGAGCCACCCCCGTAAATGGAAATTTGTTATCCCCCAAAGCCTCTGGAAAATATTCTGAGTAGACTGGCAAAATTAGAACCATGAATTCTCTTGCAGAGAACAGTTTGGTGGATTTTTATTGCTTCCCAGATCTTTAATTACAGAACCATTCCCTTTAAAATTTCATAAACTTCCATAAAACAGTGTTTGGATTATTTTATTGTTTCTATCCCTGATTTACAAACTGGAGATTTTGTTTTTAAAGTTTTGAAAGCAGGTAAGAACTTTAAATTACAACTGAAGGCGGTGAGAACTTGAAGTATGAAACTACTAAAAGCTCACCTCTGATGTTCTGACATCAGAAATGTAAAGCCATTTTACAGAAGTAACACTGTACATCAACATAATACTCTCAACAGAACACTCTCAAGCATATGAAATTAAACATATATTGGAAATTATTTTACTGTGGTTTTGTTTTTTCAAATCTGACATGCTGACATAGAATATGGCAGAGTAAACCACCATACCGGGAAAGCATATGTTTAGATCTCCTGTGTATTTTATATAAAATTGCATTATCCTGTGAACATGAGATACACAAGAACATAAACTTAACGAGTAAAATTTGCTTGAGTTTTATGGTGAGTTCAGCTGAGCTGCAATCAACCAAACTAGTGCAGTACGTGCTTCCGAAAGTTGCTCTGCACTCATGACTTGCCTGAGATTCTTTGCAGGTAGCAAAGTTTCAGTCACATTAGAATTATGAGGAAAAAACCTTACATTTGCTGGATGACTTGCTTGCAAAAACTTATTTGTTCCATTTTAGTGAAAACAAGCTCAGAGATACAAAGTTGTCACACTTTTTGTAAAACAGAGGAAATGTTGACCCATCTGAGAAACTATGATATACCTAGTGGTTTAACGACATTACATGGATTAACAACGTGCTTGCGTTGATAATAGCACAGGGCTCAGATGACAGAGCCAAAAGAAACACACTGCTGAGCTTGGAGATAGCTTTTCTCTCTTGTCAGCGTTGCTCAATGCTGAGCCTATCTAGTTTTGGAGAAAGTCTCATAGTTTGGATCTGAAAGAAATAAAAAAATAAAAATCCCTCTCTGCTTTCACAGATTTAGGAGATTTAAATTCAGGCAGTTTGTGAAACTTCATAGAAGCAAAAACTTCCTACGGCTCATCTAGAACTTAAAAGAAATGTTTGCTCATTCTGTTTGATGTTTTACACTCTTCATGTGAGACAATTCCCTCCACTGATCTCCCCTAGTGGTCTTAATCTCAGAACAGAAGCGTTGTATCATAGAAGTAGACTGCATGGTGAGATGGTAGAATAAGTTGTAAAGAAACTCTTATGTCATCTAGGAAAACTTTGAAAGCAAGTTATAGGTGTTTAGATTATTACAAAATGAATGATAAATCCTTCCTTTATACACTTTTTGGACATTATTAGAAGAAATGCTGAAACAACCACCCCCAGCAATGTGCTATTTTTGCTGTTCCATATCAGTAAGACCTGAAAACTTTTTACCTTTTTTTTAATCCCCTTGTTCCTGTATCTACGCATCAAGAAGGCTGTGGAACAAAACTGCAGAGGCTACCATGAACAGGCTCCGAAAACATGGAAAGAAAGAGCTTGTAGAGGTCCCAGACTACAGCTTGTTGCTATGTAAACATAAAAGGAATTGACCAAAGATCAGTATGAGATTTGGAAGAGCACATCATGCGACATGGGAAAGGTATGGAATAACAAGACAGCTGTTCAGGTAGATCTGACTGGCTTGGCCGGCTTGCTAGATTAAAGTGCGTCCAGGTTAAACCTAACCGGTATAAAGTCTATGTTACACTGCTCGGAACACACCCGAAGGGCTGGCTCCTTACAGTTACAGGTCTGAAACGGTATGGTCAGACAGGTCTGGCAAGCCTGTGCTTAAGGGCATTGCCCACCTTCAAAGTACAGACCCCCAAAGTACCTTTGGCTTAATTCAGATCATGGTAAAATCATCAAAATGGTACATAGGGGAAACCTTGCACGTAGAATGGCACAATTCTTACTTTAATGACTTTCTATTTCTTTCTGTGATTTCACTGTAGCTCTTCTCTCTAGCCTTCTGAAAGCACTGTATAGAAGTACATGGCAAAACAGCTGCCTGCTACAAGAAGCAGGATCCTTGCTCCTTCCACGAGGAAAGCCTGTACATAAATACAGTTCAAATGTTTCCAGCAAGTGACAAAACTCAAGGAAACTCTGAACTTCACTCTTTCATGTTCCACCTATCTATTTCCAAGCTGCTTTTGCCAATTGCACTCTCTCGGAGTGGACAACAATTGAAGCAAGTTTATTAATGTTACACCTGTTCCTTTAACATACACCTCCAAAAAGGTGTTTAATGAGAGTGCCTTTCATAGCATGTAACCAAGATCGCAACTTCACGAGCCTACTTCACTGAACCAGGCACTGAAAACAATGCATAAATGAGCAATTGCATTCATATTGGTTGCCTGAAGGTTTTGCACATATGTGCATCTACTCATATGCTTTAAGAAAAAGTACTCCTGAAAGTAAAAGCATGAATACGTCCTTAAAATTGCCCTTTTGGAAATAGCTTAGCCTATTTGTAAGAATTCCTGCAACTTAGCACATGCTTCATCTTTAGCTCAGAGTGTTAGCCAAGTAATAATCAGCACTCAGCAAGAATTAGAAAGCCAGTTTGTCACAGTGAGGTCATGGGGAAGATTATTCCTGCTTTATGTCTCCATTTATAATAAATATTCCATAGCCTGTCATGGACAGGATGTAGAACATTATACTTCCAACCTCCCTTTTCACATACAATTCATCAACTTGTTCTGGTAAATTCAATAGAAGCCTATTCCCTTTTGTCATTTTTTACACGCCTCCTGGCTCAGAAGAACCAATAATCTACCTTACAGTGCAAAGGATATAGTGTGTATCTTTGAAAGTCAATGTGGTACAGATCTAGATTAGAAAAGGAATTTAGGTAATTCCTTTTAAGGCAGAACATCACTGTGTAAATCACCTTCTCGGAGTCAAGTCAAACATATGATGCATTCACCTCATATGTAGGCTGCTTATGACCATCTGTTGAGATGGGATTCAATTTCACAACTTCATCTTACTCCTATCCAAGTATTTACTGCCAGATAACTGTGGGGTTGGAAAAGCAGCCTACATGACACTGTAATGGCTCTGTCTTCCTCTTTCATAAACACTTTAAGGAAAATCTAGTGCATTTCTCAGAACAGCAACATCCTCCTCTCTGAAAAAGGCTACAGGAATTATGAGCAATGTCTCACTACATGGCAATGAGCTATTGGAATAACTTGTGGTAGTCATCAAGGAATTAATCCTACCCTAAGGGATCCTGCTAGAACATCCTAGATAGTGCAGTTACCTCTGCGTCGGCACATAGAGGTGCCAAGGAAAGTGGTGATGTAGGTGGCTATTGTACAGCTTGATGGGAGCGCTACATGAAAACACTTTCTGCAGATGGGATTGACTATTTTGGGGAAATAGTAACCCACTTACAGTGTCTTAATAGTCAGGAAAGCCAGAGCAACTAGTCTAATCTATAACGAGTGGCTTCCAACACATCATCTCCCATACCCAGATGGTCAGAGTTCAGCAGACATTAGACACAATTTTCCTATGTCCTCATATTCTCTAAGGGAATACAGCAAAGGAGCTGGTTGTTGTATTTTTACACAGGCTCGAGACTCCTCACACCAGGAAATTCCTTTAAGAATATTTGGAGAACACCACGTTCCAACACCAATTTGCAACTTGGTGCTGCCAAGTTTGCAGAGCAGGTTGAAGAAAAACTCTAGGTTCTTTTCTTTTCACCCTGAACATCTTAGCATCACTGGAGTGACCATGCATTTACAAATAAAACCACAAAATAAATCAGATTGAGGAATGTATTATAATTTAGGTCCCAAACCACTGACGTATTATTAAAGGCAGGAAAAAACCCATGTCAGCTAAGATTTCAACAGGATGGTATCTCAGAAAGGCTTATAGCATGAAATTGGCCAGCAAACAGAAAAAAACCCCATTTATTTATAAGCATAAAGACACAGAGAATCATAGAATCATTTATGTTGGAAAAGACCTTTGAGGTCATCAAGTCCAGCCATTAATGTATGTATCTGTGTGCACTATAAATATATAACAGATAATTGAATACATACTGTTGAAGCAAATTGAGTACAGACAGCTCGTTCTTTTTATAAAACATGTGGGAATGATCACGATGGAATTACCGTTTTCAGAAAATCAGGCATGAAATTTTGGGGAACTTCCAGTTGTACTCCAATAAAATAATTGCTCAGAGAGAAAACAATTTTTTCTATTTATAAATTTTCTAATCCTGCATTTCTTAACCCTATAATTCTTACCCAAATGGCTTTCACTGAAGTCTACTGCATAAAGAAGTAGTTCAAGTGAGTGCAAAATAATAATGAAAAAACTAGTAACATGTTTAAAGCTTCACAAAGAAATAGATGTTTGTCTTGAGACAAACTTGAGAAATAACTTGTATACGAGCTTTTTTTTTTCACCACAGCATAGCAACTGCTGATAGGGTTGTGTGGCATCAGTGAGCTGATTCTGCATTGATATTCAATGCCTAGCAGCATTCAACTATTTCACAAATATAGCTAACAACAAACGAGTGCACCTATCCTTAAGAGGAAAGGGGATAAGAAGCCTGGAAATAGAGAGGAAGAAAGAATTTTTTTCTCCCCCTTAAGGCTAAGAATCTATTAAGAATTTATGTAACTTCAAGGAGTTTTTCAGCCAATTCACACAATTGTTATTTCAGGACAAAAAGTCAGAGAAAGGATGACTAAATAAATGAATGAATGGTTGAAGAAGAACTACACTGAGAACAAACCAGCAACCACATCTAGGTTTTGAAAAATATCAGAATATGTATTTTAAGTCTTTAAAATTAGCATCTTGCTCTAACGATCTGAAAGCAAGTACCCTTACCTCCATCTCCTGCTCTTCTCTTCAAAACTTACATCCCCTCACAGCTGCAGGTCTGACCTGGGTCATTTTCCCTTGCCCCTCCTTAAAAGCTCCTGACATCAACACCTGGTCATTAGTTCTGGCTGTCTAACTTTACAGTAGCCATATCTCGTTTTCCATATCCAGGAATTGTTAACATTGCATCATTCAGTTCACTGGGTATTTCCATCATTATTCTAAGCAGGATTCTATGACATTTTAGCAGTTTGTTTTGGGTCATTTCAGTTCTCTAACCTAAAGCTGTTAGCAATTCAAACAACAGCCTTTGCATTCTGATAAACACATACACAGATTTTCATGTTACATGGAAAATACGGGTGTTTATCTGAACAAAAAGTCAAGTAGGCTTAAAACCACCGGCTTTGTGAGTCTTTCAGAGGCTGCAGCATTTTAAAACTATCAGCATGGTGTATAAAGCAGTCAGTAGTTAACACTGTTTAACTATCCTTTTCAACCAGCAGCTGAGAGCGTCATTAGCATCTCCATGCTCCAGCTGGGGAGACAGAGGAGAGAAGTTTATTTCCCTTCTAAAGTAACACCTACCATTAGGATCAGACCTGCTTAGAATTCATGAAAGTCACCTTAAAACCTCTATATAACCCCACCTACCTCACTGAATCTTTCCTTTCCCCTGCTAACAGAACCTAAAAGTGTTTTGCTGAATACATCTTAAAGCTGGAGTGAGAATAAGGATTAAAAACTTGCAAGACAAAGATACGAACATTGAAAAAAAAAAAAACCAAACCTGAAGCACATGTACTACTACATCATAGGTAACATCTTTGGTTAAGATGGGCTACACAACAAACGTGTCAGAAAAGCCTTTTGCAGACCCATGAACAAGTATATTTTGAAAAATCCTACGAAAAATGCTGAAAGCAAACCCAATTCAGTATAACTAAATATTATTTCTTCTTGAAGTAAGCTAATGTAGCACGAGTGTGGCACTCAGTTAAATCTCTGACACTTAACAGCACTTAGAGAAATGCACAATGCAATCTTGGAAGCCAGGCAAAGACAGATGGAAACGAACAATAAATGAACGGGTGGCTAGACAGACAGAAAATCTCACCCAACACTTTATCTTCCATCTGCTTCTCCTTGTAACTATACGTTTACAGATCAATTCAAGCCCCAGATTTCCCTTCCTGACACTGGAAATGGCACAAGCAGTGTTTATGACAGAGTGGAATGTGTTTATACACAAAAAGCAAACAACAAAATTAAAATCTGAAGGTAAGCGTTTGAGAGTAGAGACTCTTGAGAAAGGTTTCTTTAAAATAAAACATTCTTGTTATTTCCTTTGTTTTACCGTGTTGTTCTTTAATCTTCCTCCTAGAGGGTGGTCTGAACAACAACAAGAGATAAGCAGGGGAGAGATGATAGAAGGGAAGATGCAGCTTTGCAAAAGTAAAATCTGTTTCTTTTTGTCTAACTCTCTAGTATCACCTGCAGCGATATGGAAAAGCAGTAGGAAATGTGCTGGGGTGGGAGTTTTGCTGCAAGCTTGTGTTAGAAACCGTATGTTTTTGTATGGCACAGAATACAGTGTTTTTCATCCTTCTCATCAGGACTAATGATATTTGACACTTACAAGTTAACATATACCATGTTATTTTAAAACATTGTAAATCATCTTTAATTTTAAATTACATTGCTCCTGTGGGGCAGAAGGGAGAACAAAAAACCCACGTGGTTAAAAGCTAGGTAGTTACTGAGCAAGTTTCCAGGCTCAATAAACTACAAGAGTTAGTGAAATTCTTAAACGGGTTTTCTATAGGAGGATTGGCAGCTGTGATGCTATGTACCATATCACCACAGATAACTTAAAGATACTTATGGTTAGTATTTTCTTTTGTCATTGAGTGTGCAGTGATAGTATGAGACAGAAACTTTCTCTTCTTCTGCATAGGAAGAACTGCTTTGCTGCCTAATATAAAGTTAGTTCTTCAAGAAATAAGTGACAAACAAAGCATACTTAGGGTTGCAGGTACATTTATAAAGTCGCCCTATATTACTTCTTCAAACAAAATATCCCAAATATGCTGGACTTCAGGAGTTCTGACTCACCATCTACATCATACTGCATCTACTGTAACTATAACTCTTCATTCCCATTTACTTGACTCAGAGAGAGTGCGATAAAACCATTTTCAACAGGATTAGCAAATTTAGAATCAATTGGTTTCATTGATGCAAAGGACTGAGGGATGTCTCTATCATAATATAAAGGAAACATACACCTCCACTTGAAGTTTCCACTAATTTAGATTACTTACTTAAAAGTAACAATACACTTCTGAGTTGTCCCTGGTGCCCAGTGCCCAGTAATGGGGTTGGCATGGAGCACTAAATCAGCGCAACAAAGGACACTGTTCCCTGGCACTGATGTCGTGTGTTTTTATGGCAAAACCATACTGATTTCAGGCCATTCTGTAGTTAAGCATTTCAGAATGCTGCAAAGACTTTTCAAGAGTTGCAGCACTGAATTTTATCAGTTGTGTCAGTTTGATTGGGTTGTATTCTAGCTTCAGAGATGCCGCTATATAGTAGTATTTTATTGCTTGTACCTCTGACAAAGACTGTATTATCTAGCTCTAGAAATGTACTTAGAAGGCTGTAAATAAAAAGGAAAATTTTGCAGGACCAAGACTCCAGGTTGTGACTGGCAAGAGAGCACATTCACAACAGAACACTAGTAGCATTTTCTGGCCCCTAGTTAAGTGTTATTGCTATTTTAGCAGTTGAATAATGATGGAGAAAGCTACAGCAACTTTGCCTTGGGTCACAAGGGAAATCAGTGTATAGGTTCAGAAAAAAATTCTGCATTTTCATCTCCCTGGGTGTTAGTTCCCTATCTTAGGGAAAGCTCTTTGTTGAGTAACTATAAAATACAATTTTGATTAAATATCAAAATTAAGTACAGAAAAGATTAATTCTGTTGAGCAGAAATACTGCATAATGCACCACATAGCATGTACACAGCCCAGAGATGGAGCTTCTGAAGATAAATACTAACCTGCACCTAGTGCCTGTCACTACCTTCTAGCATACGGCTCATTCTGCAGAATTGCTTACGTGTTCAGTATTGCAGATGACAATACCAGCTCTGCTAATGGAGAGTTTACTTCAGCTGACATAGTGGAGAGCTCCTCTGAGAGCAAGGGCTGCAGAGTTTGCATTTCAGCGTTGTGTTGAACCTGATCCAACATCCATTCCAGCTGATGGAAAGACTCTTGTTGACTTCAGCATGCATTATGTTAGGCCCTTGGTGCAGTTAGTTACAGTGACAGTGTTTGGATGCTGAAGTTCTTGAACCCTTATGCTACGTGGATATTTCACAACTTAAGGAACACATATAAGACAAAGCTAGAGAAAGTTCTTTTCCCTCCCTTTCAGTACTCATTTTGCAGTCTACCACAAAAAATACCAATTTCTCCACACCACTGAGCAACTTGCTTGCTTTTACATGCTTTTATTCTTGGGGGGGGGGGGGATAAGACAAAAGTATCAGCTGCATTGTCTCAATATTAAACAGCTACTTCAGAGCAATGACTGTTATTTTTTCCAATATTTAGCAGTTCAGAAGTGGATTGTGTTAAGTTGAAAAGAACCAGCCATTTCATTTAGTGAACTACAAAATCCTAGTTAAAGCCTTCTTCCATTTCAGGCATGTCCTGACATCACACAAGGCCGTGTGCTGCCTTGATCACGGACCAAGAGAAGCAGTTCTCTGAAGACACTCAGCTGAAAACTTCTCAAATATCACCTCATGCTAAATACTTTTAAACTTCCTAAATGCTAAATACTTTAAAAACAGCCTCAACAATCAGATTTCCCACCTCTACCACTTGCTTCTAAAATTGCCGTTGCTTCTAAAATCTGCATTTTAGGGAATGATTCCTTTTGTAACTCTAGTTATCTGATGTTTTGTCATACTATTACTGTGATTAAATGTATTAGTTCTCAGCAGGAAATCCTACTGACAAATCATCAGAATCTGAAAATGCTTAGGAGAAAAGAGGCTGTATATGTAAACAGGGCTTTCCTTGTCTTCCATAAGTGCCTCCATAATGAGTTGTCACAGCTAACATCAGAAATTTAGGTTACTTAATGTTCTTACACCTTACTCTTTGTCCCTTCTAGCAGTCAACCCTTTCCCTTTGTCTAACAGAACAATGCCTACACTTGGTGACAGTGCTGTGACCAAGGCTTACCAAGTTACAACCCCCTGAGATTTGAAATCAAGGTGAATTCTATTATTATAAGAACATATTTTGTTTTGTGCTTTTTTTTTCTTTTCTTTTTTTTTTTTTAACTTAACATAAAATAGCATCATCAGGAGAATGACATATCCTGTAAAATTGTTTCAGAAGAATGAGGATTACAGGCTATCCATAGAAACAATCTACTTGAGGTACTTCCTAGAGATCCTATCACTCTCATAGTAAAATTTCAATGTGTGAGGCAGATAAATATGGATGGCAACTGAGCTGTAAATTGACCTTGTAGGTTTGGGATAGATTTAGTCACTGCTGCCAAAAAAATTTTCAGGTACATCAGAGATTTGTGCCCAGGGGTCCTCGTCTTACCCAACTAACTTGTAATCACAACTGTCAGTTTCAGAACATTTATATGACCCTGTGGAGTGTAATGTGACTCAACCATCTGAATGTGAAATTTGTTAGACAACTGCAGCATGCTCAGTGGGAGCAGACTGTGAGACAACAGTGATGTATAAGAGAAGATGAAAGAACAGGTTAAAGGGTTCCTGCAGTGGTTTTGCAGGTATGGGAATAGGTGTGCACATATTATGTGCCAACGTGTCTTCTCACACACCTCAAAAGAGATCATTTGGATGCTGAGAAAACTTCAGCAGTAACAGAACCTGACACCTATCCCTTCCAGTATCAGGGTATAATAATGACTGGACTACACTTTTACTATTGCCATTCCTTCTACATCAAGGACATCAGGCTTTGAAAGCATAACTTGCTGGATTATAATTTTGATGTAAGAAGTGTAAGCAGCCCTCCCTGCACCACTCTACAAATTACCCACAGCACCTTTTAGCCTATCCCAATCACTCATCTGTAAATCATTCTAATTGTATAAAGGGGTTTTGAATACTACTAACTTGTGTCTAGTACAAGCAGTGTTGATTTATTACTCCTCTCCCACTTCTACTTGTTTCAGCCTTCAGTAGTCCAAAAGGAATCTATTGATGCCATTAAGGGCTTTATGTAAAACTGAACCCTTAGGCAATGAGAGACTACTTGGCAGGCTCTCACTGAGTTATCAGTTACATATTTTTTTCATGTAAGTCTAATTTTACTTCCCACTTCTATCTTCCCCCATAATTTCTTATTGCTGAGGTGGGCACTTACAGAGAAAAGCAGTACTGCTATTAAAAGAATCAATACTTACATTGCACAATACTTAACACTGCTTCATTCAGTTTGCATCCTGTGCCCTTCATATGTCAGGAATAGTGATCAATTATGAAGATCTGTCAGGTTTGTTATTACATGAGATCATTTACTCTGTTAAGAGGATAAAGCAAGGTCAGCAAGCCAAGAACATATCAAGTCAACTACCATTTCAAAGCCTACAGTTAAAGCCTGTTAGAAAGACAAGTATATTTACTATATTCTAAACCCAGAGCTTAAGAACAAAGGGACAATTCTCTTCAGCCTGACCGCTAAAGAAATCTAATTGATAACCAAAACATACAGCTTAAAATTTTTGAAAAACTTTTTCTAATAGTGTCTTTGCCTAAAGACTTTCCCCTAAAGGCCTCCCCTCCATCACAAAAACAGCCAACCAGAACAGCACTTACCGTATCCTTTTTATACTGGACCAAGGGAATTACTTCATTTTCCATAGCCAGCCCAGCTCAGGTTCTCTGGGAATTACAATTAAGGCATGCAGCTGTGGTCTTCTCTTCCTCTCTAAGACAATGTCGACTTGAATTTGCTGAAAGTAGCAGATGCCCAACTGCACTGTAACAGGTAAAAAGAAAAGTAGCAAGTATGAGCAGAATATGGCTTCCAGTTGTCTAAGAGCTTGCTATTACAGTGATTAAGCTCTACTATTGTAATTGAAGAAGTTGGACACTGTATCATTAAACTTGCAAACACATTCAGCTGCTGACTAAAGCCTCTGGCTCCATACATGTTAATGCCCGATCCAAGCAAGTGTAAGGTCAAAGGCCAATTTTGTTTCTTTTAAAGTTTTATGGTTTTGCTTTTCTTAACAAGATAAAAGACACAGACAAGCAGAATTTCTTATAGTGCCTTGAATGGCCTTGAAGGGGAATTTTTGAATATTTAAATTTTTCCTCACAGTGGGAATTCTGGTATTTGTAGCCACTACTAAGGAAGGATCTTTTACTACTAAACTGGTTGAAACTGAACATACTTCAGAGTCCGGGAGAGACACCAGAACTGTGAGTTCTCTGTGTAGCTACAGAACAGGTAGATTGCAAGTACAACATGTTGAAGCAAACATCCTAATTTGGAAAGGACTCTGCTGAGGGTAAAAAGTTTTTCATTCTGTGCTTTCATTCAGCAGTGATTTAAGGAACTAATTAGTGCCAACATACGAGATACAGATCCTAAATAAGCTTAAGCACCCATTATCTGTTGCATGTCATGCCAAACTCTGTTACAACAGGTACAGCTCTACATGTTGAACCTTCTGTTGCTCTTCCGTTAGAGGAAACCCAGGCACATGGAGACCAGTTCACACTTGTGCTCAGGCCTTGCAGGCAGGAAGAATAGATATGGCTCAGAACATGAAGAGGAACGTGACCCCAGGTACCAAACCCAGTAAGATTTAAGCTACCTGGATCCTCAAAAGCCTATATGAGATATCACTCAACATCTTAAGACTTGGATCAAATTGTTTCCATTAAAACACATTAGATGCTAAGTACCTGCTTGGAGGTACACATAACACCAACACCCTTAGGATGTCAGCTCCTGAGCTAACAACTGATGCTTAAAATGGGCTTTTCTCTGTCATTCTGCTTTATGGGGCTCAAGGCCAAAACTAAGGTCTTAAACTACATAGACCCATTTCTCCTTCTAGTTCATCCTGCTCCTAGCTAAACCTACACAATGTAGTCTGCGCTACCTCCAGGGCCAAGTTTTCTTCTCGGTACAGATTTTAAACTCTACAGAATGCAGTGGAGATTTTCCAGACATAGTGGTAGGAATGCATTTAAAGCTGAAGTTCTCTTGTTTCTTGTTATTCTTCCATATAGCTCACATACAGCTTTATTTTAAAATATGAACAGTCTTAAAATATGTATTTGCATACGTGAAACCAGAGTTTGTATGCTAATCTAAATGTGGCCTGATGACACTTGTGTTACTGTGTCTGTCCTGAGTCTGCTGGTACATTACACAAGCAATGACAAGCTGCAGAGAAACAATTTAGAAGAAAAGAAATGAAATTCTAAATGTGTTATGCTTATCTACATTTGTAATTCCAGTCATGGATCCTATCTGTTTGTAAATTTCAAAGCAAAATATCTCTGAACTTGCTAAGTCAGTATGGATATGCTCATCTTTTTCTTGCTGCATAAAATTAGACACATACCAGGCAACTGTGAACTGATTAAAAGAGTCTCTCCAGCAAAATAAAGGAAGATAGGTCTTGTTATCAACTTGGTTGCTGACTCTTGACAGAGGTAAGAATGTAAGGTGCATTGAGATGCTTATGAGATTCCTATTGACTATTATGAGAACTTTAAGAAGTGGTTATATGCTGAAAAGTGTCTCTGAATAAATAGCATTGTGAAGTTCCAAATTTATTTTCTCTCAAAGTCTTACAGAATAAATTTGCCCACTTTAAAGGTAAAGATACATTCTTCTCTTGCTGACAGCCCTGCAAACTCTGAAAGTCACAGCTGTGTTCTCCTTGACTTGTGCATTTCATTACTGCTCTTCTGAAGTGGGATCTTAGTTAAAACTCAATTGTTAATGTAAGAAAGAAAAAAATATCCAAACTACTTCCCTACTGCTCTGTTGATTCTACAGTGCTAACACGAATAAAAAGACCCTGGAAATTGGTTTTGCCATGTAAAAGGAAAAAGGCACACAGGGAACAAATCTATTGATTGTGAAGGGAACAGTATATGTAGCTGCATGTTTGACCAGAAGGAGAAGGAACACGGGGACAGGCAGGTGCAACCAATGACCTGTAGGTTTTCTGAACTCAGAAGAATTCTTTGGCAGCCCACCTGCCAGTCTAGGTTGCTTATGCAAAAAATAAGGACTAAATGCCCCCCACATTAAACCCTGGCATTCTGTCCACAAAATATCCTGCTCGTCTGCACTTCGATTTAGATGTAAAGGTGCAGTCTTCCTTACATATACTACTACTGTGACTGTCTCAATAGTAAATCTAGAGTACAACAAATTCAGTCATGGCCCAAAGGCAGCTGTGTCCCAGGGCCAGAGGATGAAGGTAGCTTATGCACCACACGCACTTCCTTTGCTCAGAGATGGCAGCTGGCCCTTTCATTAGGATCAGCCAGTACAGCTGTGCTGCTCAGAACAGAAAGTGAATAGCCAGAGCTTATTTCCACACTGTCTCTTTTGCTGAGTTGTGTGGAGCCTCCTCTTATGTTGTTACAAATACATTTAACGCATATGAAGAGCTATGCTGAGTGTCTCTACCCCGACAGATTCCTCTGTGGATACAAGCATTTATAACTGTGATGGCTGCAGTTGCTGTGGGCTATCAAGTAAATCTTTTTGCTGCTGCTGGGAAGTCTTCCCTGCCTCTAAGTGGAACTTCTCTCTAGAAAACCTCAGCCACATACGTGAAGGCAATTGGCCTCATGATGTACTAGGAACCTGTGCAACCTGCAGTACATTTACCCTTTTAGCTTCAGATATAAATCCCTTAACAGGCCTTGAACATAAAAAACAACTAGTACAAATTCTAAGATTACTATAAAGCTATAACCATGCTAAGGGGCACACAAATCACTCTGAGATTTGATTTCTCTGAATCATAAAGATTCACCATAAAAATATAGTTATGAGCATCGTTAAAAAAATGAGCTTCAGAGCATGAAATGTTAGAGACATTTGCAATCTTTTAGAAAAATAGGTTCTTATTTAAGATCAGTTTTTAAATCACCCTAAACTGTCTGAATGCAAACTTTTTGCAGGCAGGTCAAGGAGATGTGTAAAAATAATGGGAAAGTGTGTTTTAAAAGCGTCATGTAACACATCCACTACTGGGATGCCATGGTCTGTTCTTCTCAGGGATTAGGGTCACATTTTGAAAGATATTTCCTTTCTGAAGATGTAAATAAATTACTATTGACAGTTTGGAAAAATTGTAGTATCTCACTCTTGTCAAAATCCTTTACATCCAGAAGAATCTCAGCTGTTTTGAAATTTCTGGGAGGTAATGAGCATGGCAAGTGCCCAAATGATCGAAAGTCTAATCAGTGCCTTTAAATGGCTGGCAAAAGAACATATAGAGCAGCCCCCCTTACAAATTTAAAGCAACAGATAAACAGATCACAAAATATGATGGGATATTTAACATTGCTGCACCGATTCTGTTCCTTTTATTAGGATAGGTCACATTATGTCATAAAAGTTAACTGCAGTATACAGCTGTAAAATCAGTATGAGATAAAAATCGTGCCCAATATGAATACGTAAAAAGCATGGTAACAATTCTTGTTTGTAAACAGCTAGGATGTCATGATTCACATTGCGTTGGGGACTTCAGAATTTTGAGTAAGAAACGGGCAGAGTTCTTTGCTGCATTTTCTCAGCATGTTCCCAGCAAAATCTTTTCCAGTGGTGCACATGAGGTTCTGTGTGAGTGCAGGATGAAAGTACCTGTGAGAAAGCTCAGAGCTGTACTTTCTATGGATCACTTGGGACTCTTGAGTTGAGTCCTCTGGATAGTTCCTTCAAACTGCCCCCTAAATGGCAGAAAAATGAATATGATGCATGGTTTGAGGAAAGTGCATTTACCTGCTGATCTGGGTTCAAAACTTTCAGGAAGTTTAGAGATTTTTTTTAAAAAAAACTATTGTGAGTTTGGAGAGAATGAAAAAAATCTAGTAATTTATCCTATTATGTTTAGAGCTTTCAGAGGAAGTCTGGATATGATCTAGTAAAATCCCAGCTACGGAAAGAATTCTACATAAGAGAATTATTTCATTATCCTACTTTCTAGATGCTTGATACTATTGATGCTATCTTGATGCTATTTTCTAGATGGGAAAAATGATGCACAAGAAAGTAATATGATGCAGGAAATCCAGAATTTGAACTCTTAGCATCTCCCCGGTGGTAACTTTACCCACTAAGCCACATGATACACTTTCCAGCAGGCCCCCATGAAATGAGGAAATATGCAGTATTTAATGCTTATCTGGCAATAACACTGAACACACTATTTAAACACCAACAAAAACACGATTTAGAAGTCTAATTTTCAGAGAAACTGACTGTTCCTGTTGATTGCTTTTACTTAAAATTGCAACTAGCCAGTACGTTATTAGACCAGGTTTAGTGAGTTACCTAAATAGTGATGCAAGGTCATAATTTTCAGCACCCACTCTAGCTAATTGCTAGTAGCCTGTCTACTAATACACACTTTTTCTCTGGCAGGAGGGTAGTAGGTATTTCATTCCTACTTTCATGGAGAGGGCAGATCTGGATCCACACTCCCTTACAGTCTGGGGTTGTCGGCATCAAGAATTTGCTTTAGACATGAGGAAAGAACTCTGACTTAGAGTAATTTTCTTCCCATTTCAACTTGTAAATTTCCCTGGAAATTGGAAAGTCTTAGAATATTTCCATAGAAAATTATAAGTATTTACTTTTTCCCCATTCTTTGATGCACACCTAAGTCTCATGAACCAAACATGGTAACAGATTGCAAGCCGATTTCTTCATGTCATTCTACAACAATGCTGTTTTCAGCTTACACTGTTGTGTTCGTTTATTTTATTTATATTGGCCCACTGCTAAACCAAGCATTTTAAACTCCCTGAGAAACTTTCAGCCACAGGAAAGCTGGGATTAGATCAAAATGCCCATATGGCACCACTGGCATGCTCTCAGGAGTATGGAGATGTGGAGAACAAGGTAAAGATCCCTGTGCTTTCCCCACTCCCTTTGTATAGAAATTAATATTCAAAGCGCTGGTTCTTAGTAAAGACCACAGATAACTGTCGCAATGGAAGTCAAAACACCTCTTTTCATGGATATATGGTCACTTCTTCTCAGGTTCAGATCTGGCCCTGTCTCTTCGAAACATGCATTTGTTGTTCAATTTTACAGATGGAATCTTCTACATACATTCCGAAGTTACACTAGAGGGCAACAATGCACGAGATATTCAGAATTTCTGACCCTGAGAATATTCGAGATAGGTGGTCTTCATTCAGTAACAGTTATGCACAATTCATAATTTGCTTCATGTGTTTGCTTTAATTTGGAAAGTACTTGTGCAGGGATAGGAAAGGAGGAAGAAAAAGCTTCACAGAAGACTCAAAATGTAAAAAAAATCAGTTCCTTTCTTTCACATTGCTGTGATACTCTTAAAACAAACTGAGAAACTCTTTTGGGAAAGATATCTGCAGACAGGGAAGGAGTGTCTCTTCCAAACACAATTTTAAAGGACATTTTAAGATCCTTTTGTATTTTGTGAACTCACTTTGTATTTTGGTGAAGCACTGACAGAGAAAAATCTCTTGGAAAGGAGAGAATAGGGAAAAGGAAAAAGAGAAGGAAAAAGGGAAAGAGAAGAGAAAAAAGAAAAAGTTTGTATAGGTAGGCAGAATTAAAAAAAAAAAAATATCTCTTCATTAAAGGTACCTTACCTGCACAACCCAACTTACCGTTAACTCTCAAGTCTGTCTGTAAGTTTTATTTTTAAAGCCAGTTGTTCTGTAAAGCAACAGTTCAACAAAGGACAGTAGGAAGGGTTTGATTTGGTTCTCTTTGCTCCTGAATCTAACTTATCACCCTTTCATACAGTGTCTTGGATCATATATTGTATTAAACAACTCTTCTTACTCAGATTGCTATTAATAAAAGATACTGTCTAAAGCCTGGACATTGTATGGTGCTGGAAAATAAAACAAAAATCTTCACATCTTACTGCTTTCAAGTCTCAGTAAATTCAAGGTACCTGGTTGGTTTTTTGTCTGGAATTTATGGCTCTGGTGATTAACACCTTCAGGGTGCATTCAGACATCAAGAGAAGGTTTTGCTTCAAAAAAGCTTTCTTTTATGAATGTCAAGTGCAAAATTAATGATTCAGGATTCAGTCTGGAAGATATGTGTGAAGTGAACCTTTAATGGTCTGTAAGAGGGAGTGACTGCTTAGAAGAGTTTTTGTAGCACTGCATTTCCTGCTAATTTAATAATAATAATAACAGTAACAGTAATAATGCCTACCTCTTGTATTTCACTTCCCATTAACAGAACTCAAGTAATTATGTTCATTTCTTATCTTAAAAGTGTTATCAAAGAAAGAAATGTGACAATGCAGTACGTGTTTTCTACTACCTGTGTTTTTTAGCAACACAGTTTTGTCTCTTCTACTGAGGCAGGATGCAGAGACAGACTAAATAGCAGATAAAACTCTTTTTGAGCACCCACATTTTAGACAGATCACTGTAATTTCATTAAAGGTGAGAAAGGGATCATGTCATGGCCACACAGGATGTCTGGCTCCTTTGAGTAGAAAAAGAATATGTTTGTTACATTTAAAAGCCTCAGAATTTCTGCTTTCAAATCTATTGCGCACGACTAGCACGAGGCCACATTAGTATGGCATGTTATTGATGGTTGATGCTACCTATTGGTTCAAACCAGGAAGTTTAAAACTCAAAGATTACGTTATTTTTAAGAAAAGTAATTAAAGAGAAGTCTTAAAATGCTCATCAGTCTGAGCACACTTCATTTTTTTTCTTCCTACAGCTAATAGAAAATTATCATGACATATGAAATTAATTTAGGTCATGATAGTGGAGCTGTATAATCAAGGACGATTCATAGACATTGCTCAGAACAGACTCTCTCTTTTCCTGTTGCATTTAATGAGCTTTTGGTTGAAAAATGTTATGATGCACTTTGTTTTCAGTATAAGATGAATATGGCTTCTCTGTTTTTGAGTGTCTCCACGATAATTACTGAGATTCAATTGTTTCTACTTTAGGTACTTCTGTTCTGTTGGTCTACACTCACTTTGTCATTGGCAGGGTATGAAAAGGAACAAAAAGGATATTCACGTAGGTCAGGTTTCCCTGAAGAGATCTTGCCTCTCATACCGGTATTCTTTCTGCTAATCCAAACTTAAAGATGAATAATAACAATTCATTTCATCTATATATCATTGATTTTAAGCAGTCTAGTTTTTCTTTCAGCCACTTCATATTACCCACATGTAATGACCCTTGCCCACATAAATTAGCCAGGAAGATTTAATTTGCGTACTGATGAATCCAGTTCTGTTCATTTCCAGCCTCTTCCTGCAAAACTCTGAACACATAAAGCTCACCTTTTTCTTAGTCTTCTTGAAGACTAAACCCCTTCAGTGAAACCTGGAAAATCGCCCTTCAGCTCCTAAATGCTGCCTATTAACTGCAGGAATTTTGTTTCGCTCTGTTGTATTTAGCTCTACTGTGCTAGATTATCCTTGATTTTTGCACTGTCCATTTTTGTTGAATGAGGTGATAATTAAACACATGCAGACTATAGAACAGAAAGTGTTATTCAAAACTAACCAGTAAAGGTCACAGAATAAATACATTGACAACTTGCTAAGAAAGGAGATTATCCAAAGTCTTGACTTGGTGTTATTTCAAATCCCAAGACACAAGAGAGTTTTTATTCCCTCTCAATTCCTTTGTTGTTTGGGGATTTCTATGTATTGCTTAGCTTTATTTTCTGCCAAAGCCATCCAATCAACTCTGTTGACTGCTTGGTAAAATTCCATTCTACACTTGGGTCAGTTTGTACTGAAGAAGAAGGTTATCTGCACTATTAAACCTTTGACTTCTTGTCTTTTGAAGAAATCATTTTGCATTTTGCTATGGCAGAGCTGTAATTAGATCTGTTAATTAAGGACAAAATGAACTTTTTAAAAACTCTAAACCCCTTTGCATTTTTGATAAGTTTGCTTAGGTTGCTACTGACCTTCGTACAGGGTTTGCCACTGCTTATTAATTGTTAAATTTTAATTAGGCATACTGATGAATGTGCTAGCCTTTGCAATAAATAAAAGGTAGCTTCATTTATAATTGGATATTTACCAGTCTACAGTGAAATTATCTGCTTTCCTAGAACACAGTTAATTTAGCATATTTTGATAACAGTAATTGGTGGTATATAAAACCCAGACCCAAACAGATAAATATAATGACTCCCTGGTTCAAAGATTGGATTACCAGTGCCAGCTGAGCTAGGACACTGTATTTTAAAAGCATTCCACGGGCACTTGAACTAAATGACTTTAACAGCTGGTCAGATATTCATGGTCTTTTTACTGAAATTATTTCAAAACGTGTTTCCCAGAGAAGAATCAACCCTTCTTACAGAAAAAGAAGGTCAGACTGGGGAGATAGATAAGCGAGGGGATGAAGAGGAGGATCATCTTTCATGCCTAGGGGAAATGAAAATTTGCAGCATTAGCAAGCAACGTGCTTTTTTCTTTGCCAGTAATAAATACATAGCCTGTACCTGTGCCTGTGTGACCCATCCAGGGACTCCACAGACTAACCGACTGACAAGGTTGTGTAGTAAAACAATGGGAATCTGTCCCAAAGTCCCTCAAAATCAAAGGGTACCAGGAATCAAAATAATTCTTCTAGATTGACCAATAGCCCCGTATCTCAGCAAAACAGCATGTATCTATCCCCTTTGATTACTCTAGTAGAATTAGTAACCATACTGTTTAAATTGGACCTCCTGCCACTCTCATCTCTTGCCTCTGTGAAGGGTCATAAGAGAATCTTCTCATGATGAATGAGATAGTCAATTAGCCATATCCATTACCATGAAGACAGAGTTAACCATCACCAGCTTCTGACACAGCACACTCACGTATGTACCTTTATCCCCCGTTTCAGTGCCGTAACTCTAAGCTGTGCAGCAAACTGTGAGAATAATAGAGACAGTGACTGAAGTCCTGGTTCAGGTAGAGGCAAGTGGCAAAAGTCACCCGTAATTCCCACACAGTCCCTGCCAAACTTCAGAGATCAACAGCCAAATGCTCTGCACTGCTCTTATCAGGACCCACCACATACATAATGAAATGCTCCTGCAGCCAGTGCTGATTTTCCAGCCGTTCCACCGCTTGCCTTGAAGAGCAAACATGTATGATTCACTTTTTGCTAGGAAGTTTATTAAGTATCTCTTCCCAAGGACTGGATAATTAGATAATTATCATGTTGTCTGTATTACTACTGATGAAATGCTACCTAAGTTTCATTAGGGATGGTCCAAACAGGTTTTGAAAGCTGGTGAAGTGCACTGCTCAGAACTGTGTGTGTAATGCCAGGGGTTCCTGTCCTCTGACCATCTCAAAGCGTGTGGTCACTGCTGTTTGGTTTGATGCCAGTTCTTCAAGTGCCGAGTGCTGCTTTCAAGATTCACACTGCAAGCAGCAGGGCTGATGATTGACTTGCCAGGGTGATTTCAGGCAGTCATGAAAGTACTACTTTTCAAAGACTGGTGCTTTGGGAGCATTCTACCATACTGTGGGAATATTTTGCCAGTGGTATACCTAGTTGCTAACTGGACTTGGTGAGAATTCATTTTCTGGGTCCTAATATGTATGTGTCCCCATAAAACAAGTTTCAACAGACTCATTACGTGGGACTCAGTGATATGTGTTTGATTATCTCCTGACTTTGAAAAAAAGACATAAGCCAATTTTCAGAGAGTGTTCAAGTGACCTGTCTGCTGTTAACCCTGTTTCATCCACAGATGTTCCTGGCAAGTCTGCTGAGAATCAATTCTTTTTCTTTTGAAATCAGTTACGATTGCATGCCTGGCTTCACTCTTCCCTGAAATGAAAAAGCAAGAGAAATATCTGAAAGCTTTCCCCCTTACGGACATAAAAATGACATTACATCTTCAGCACAGGGTGGGGCATGCTTCTTCTGATACTTCAAGACACAGGCTAATACATCTTATGCAGTGCTGTTGATTTAAGTGAAGACCAAGACCCTAGAAATACAGTTGTTACTGCAACAGGAAAAGGGGCATGAAATAGAGGCTGCATATCGGTCTTTTTAATAATGATCTCCTTGGAGCTGTATTAACGAGCTGGAAGAGAGGAATTATGGTTGAGCAGAATTTCTTCCCCTTGAACTTAGAATAGCAGCAGGACATGAAGGAGCTGTAATAGAATGTTATTTTACAAGAAGTAAATAATGTAATAGAGTCTATAAGGATGTCAGCAGGAGAGTTAGAACTGTCATAGCGTAATCCTGACTTGAGCAGCAATGTGTGAAAAAGTAGCCTGCAGCAGTTTTTCCAGTACTTCAATAATTTCTGCTTTCTCACTGATCTTTGTTTACTCTACTTACCTTGTCAAAAAAATGTTTTACCTTATGTTAAAATGCAAACTAAAAGAGGAAAATGTATTCCCAGAAATCCCAACTTTTCAAGCATACACATTTTCTTTTCTGTTTGAGTTGTGGCTGTGGAAAAGATGGAAGAATTGTATTCCCTTCACTTAAAAAATATGAAGAGTAGTAAAACCATAAATAAAAAGAAGGCTGTGTCTTTGCTGCTTCTTTTCCCTTCCAACTAATGAATAATTCAAAAAATTGGCAGTATTACACTTCACATCCTTGTGATATGATGGCAGCTTTTCCAATGAGTCCTCAAACATAAGCTCAGGAGGGTCATGAAACTACACAGTTATCATTATTGGACTACAACAACATCTTCCAAGATACTGCAGCACCTTTATATCATTACTGAAGGAAGGCATAGAGGACAAGTTTGCAAATAAATAAAATGCCAAGTATTAAACTGAAGTTACAAAAAAAGGGGAGGGGGGCCGAGTCTCTTTGTCATTTCTGTTTTCATACGACACCTGTTTAAATTTTCTTAAACCGTTATTACAGTCATGTAGTAAAGGCTGGGGGACAAACTAAACCAAACTTGCAGGATGGCTCTGCTCCTGCCTTGACACCATTCAGAGTATGTGCTCCCAGAAGAATACTTGCAGAAGCCTTCCCTGGCACAAATTCAGTCTGACTTTCCACAGGATCTAGGTACCTCTACTTTCAAAAAGTGTTGCTTCTGTTGCTACTTCTTTAACTGCTGCTCTTGCAGAACCCAAGATCCTATGTAATTCTCTCACCCCATCCTAGCCATAGCCTCAGGAATACTATGCCATGCTTTTAATACAAATTGTATTGGCTTCTCTAAGTTTGAGACAGACCTTTAACATCAGTTTGGTGTAATGTGTTTGTACGGAATATTTGTCTTGGTTTTAAAGAAATACATTAGAAACCTTTCACTGAGTATATGAGATACTGCATTGTCCTTGAAATCGTGTTAGGTCCTTCAAAGCCATTTAATCTCAATTAAACCAGAGCATACAAGATAAGGTGCTCTGAAGATGCATTAAAGCGTGTTATAGTGCCAAGCCTCCATGCACTTTGACACATCCTAAAAGCACTGTGGCATCGGTTTAAAGGTACGGTTCAAAAATCTCCTTGCGACCCATTATCCATGGATCATTAGCATAATTCAGAACTATTACAGTGTATCGTGCCAATGCGTGCTAACAAGAACTGTTAATGTATGAAGTCTTGACATGATAGATTGTAATGCCTCTGGCTCTGTCATGTCAATGGAAGTTTATGCATTAAATAAAACACACCAGGGGATTAGATAGTTAAGGGATTGGAAAGGCACTATAAAGCCTTTTAATTCAAAATCACCATTTGTAATCTGTACTGGAACTGCAAAGTACAACCAACAGTTTGACCCCAGATGGATGGTCAGAAAATTATTTGAAATGAGTTTAGTGTTCTCAGTACAGTCCTTCCACCACAGGACGGCATCCTTCTGGGATCCTAAGGACTGTTGGCGAAATGAAGCCCAGGCTACCCTCACAGCTGAGTGAGCACAAGACATTTCAGGGTGACATGAGCAAGTTTATGCTGCCATTGATTTTGCTGCACTAATTCAGAGGATAAACAGAGGACTCAATTCTCCAGAGTTATCAATCTGGCACCTTTCAAGCACATTTAGATTGGCATGGGCTTTTGTTTTCTGTTTTCTTTTTTTCCCTTCCAAATTACATGTTAAGTGCAGCAGTGTTAACAGATGTCACTAGAATATAATTCCCAAGGATTTCAAGAGCAAATAACACTAGGAAAAAATTGATTCAGAAAGAAGTGTTTAGCTATCATGATAATTGAGTATAAAGTACCGTATTTGCTTAAATGCCTAGTTCAAATACTAGTTTTAGAGTTATTTTGTCATAAGACTTTGCCAAAGTTACCAGTGTGGAATGACAACCACAGAGGAAGAAGATGGTGCAACAGTAAGACTTCACCAGTCACAAAGATGAAAGGCATTGCATCGTGTTTTTTACAGTGGTCTAACCTCCACACCTATAATATGTACATATTGCCAAATCCTACTGTGGCAGAAAACGTATTTACATTTGTAACATGCTAAAAAATACCACTGGAGTACCATGATACCCTGGCTCTACTTCCTACTTGCTTTTTGGGCTTAGAAAACCATTTTTGTATTTCTGTCCTCCTTAATTTGTTAACTGATCTTTTTTATTAAGCAGCTCACCTACTACATAAGTCTGTTGTTAATAAATTTACAGCTGGTTTGATGGATAATTTTTTTTAAAAAAAGAATTATGTAGGAACTTGCACTAATTACTATAGCAGAATGCCTGTTTAGATTCCTACAAAATAATGATCTCAGAAGCACAGAGTTCCCACAGCTTCCAAAGAAGGTGGTAAAAGCTGCAAAGATTGTCTCTCTGAAAGCAGTGTTCTAATACATCTGCCCACATGTGGACATACATGCTATAACTGATGCCCACAAATTTTATAACCTCTGTCATAATGATTACTCATTAGTAGTTAAACTTCTTTTTGGAGTTCATTACCATTGCCTTTTTATTTTACACTAATACTCGTCAGTAATTTTTAATATGTATCTATGTTGGACATGGCAAAGCAGGTCACAAACAGACGAGCACGCTCACATAAAAATACTCAACACAGACATTCTCTGTGATTTGTGTACACGGACTCTATGTTTAATGCTACCCAGGTCTAATGCCACAACTAGCGCTGATAAAAGTAGAAGAATAATCTGTGAAAATTGATTTCTATGTAAGATGGGAATGTCCCTGACCCTTATCAGAAACTCTGTTGTTCATCTTATGCTGGGCCACACCGCCTGGAGCTGTACCGGCACGTCAGGTTCAGATGAGTCTCTTCGGCACGTCCTGAGCTGGCAGGCAGTGGAGCCATGCAGCCAGGCCAACCATCAGCCAGCTGAAACCTAACCAGAAAGAAACTAGCTTGTCTGGCCAGCTCAAACTGTGGGGGAAGCAGATGTGTATGTCTGCATCTGATCACAGCTTTTTTCACTTTTTTCCCCTCCAACTTCAACCTTGGACTTTTGGATGTGATCTGCTCATTTGGCCATCCTGAGCATGGCCTCAGGGTGTTACTGCCCCACTCGGAGAAAGCCTCTTAGCACCCTTCCCACTGACATCTGCCCACAGACCCTGAAGTCTCTAACACCAAAACAGAAACTGGCCAACATCCATTGCAGAATAGCTTCAACTGTATGCTAACACTTCTACTCTGAGCCATGGAAAAAGCAGTTCCAGCAAAACACATCAAAATTTTGCACTTTCACCCTTACGCTAGCATGTTCTCCTCACTTAGTCCATTGTATAAAATGTGAACAGCATCTGGATTTTATCTTATTAGTGACCTGGTTCAGGCCCTTATTTCCAATACTTCTGGAACTATTTCAGTGACGAACTGTAGATGGAGTTATTAACCCACCGGAAACATCTGACAGAGGGAAAAGGGAAAAGCTCTCAACCCATTCTTCTCTGAAACATTTGCAGTCTTGGCAATTGTTTGCTCATTTACTAAAAATAGTACATTTAAAAGCATGGAATGGCAGAAGGCTGGAGTTATTGAGGCATATGACAGATATGACAGATACCTGGTTTGGAAATGTCACGTGACTTCTTGTCCATGTACCATTATCCACCACTTAACACATCCTAGACCTGCAGAGAAAGAATAAAAGCCATAAACACAACAAGAACAGGAGAGATCTCAAGATTAAAAAAAACAAACAAAACTAACCCACAACAAAACCACAAGAAAACACATCCTTAGAAACACAAAGAGCCAAATGTGCTTGACTAATTTTAGGAGAAGCAATAGCTCCTCACTGTTCCCCAGCTATCAGTTAACATCACAGGTCACTATCTCTGTGTTTCAGTCTTGTTTTCAGCTGAGTTTCACCAGTTTTTTAACTTGGGCAATAGACAAACCCGTTCAGTAACATCACCATTGCACTAATACAAACAAAACCATCTTCACTTTCCAAGACATGCCAATTGCCTATTGAAAATATTAGGATGACATTCTCTTTGTTTGTAATAGAGTATCTTCTCTCAGTTGCTATAATACTCGCACATTTCTAAGGCAGCAGAACACCCAGTCAGCAGCAGTTAAGAAAATCCCCTGGAACTCCATCATAAGCAAGTTTTATTCCTGTTCAGTGATTTATTTAAATGCAGTTATCTCTGAAGGATAAGAAACAAATTCTTAGGGTGTTCACAGAAGCATGGAGTTAGGGCTCAGAGGGATTTTCACCTTCAGATAGAATTAACTGACTTTATTCTAAAATGAGGATGGTCAACTGGAATGGTCAACCAAGCATTTGTTCGAGACTACAGAACATGACTAACAGAGGAACTCCGCTGACCTGAAGATTTTTTGAGTAATCGGAAACCTCAGCTGTGGGAGTGAGTGAATTAGCAGAGACTACTGAAGCTGAAAACTAACAGCCAGTCCTAAACAGCAGCTTGGAAAACTGTTTGCTTTTAAGACACTCCTCACCTCCTCTTCCTCTAACCGTTTTACAAGGGGTTTGGTATGCATTTTCTTATCACTCTCAGCAATATGAAGCTATCAAGATACAGCTTGTACAGTTAGGAAAACTGATCTAATCTCTTCTAGCCAGCTGTTCTCAGCAACTAAATGCCCAGGCAAACATGGAAGCATCTTCTTGCACCAGGAGATCTGCAATGGAACCTCTAGAGTGAAGAGGACACAGCAGCCAGGGTACCACTGCTGACATACTGCACTAAGCAGGAGGAGACAGTGGTCCATATTTATAAGACACTCATACTCCATTGCAAAGCACATCTGTTACAGGGCCTGAAGGCGAACTGGCTTGAGGGGTCCTCTTCCTTCGGCCAGACTTCCTCTGCTCTCTCCCTGTCAACTTAGTGTAATAAACAAAGGCCAAGAGAAACAATTTGGTTTGAGCTCAGTCTTGCTGGTATATTTACAATATTCACATAGATTTTCCTTTATGTCTTCTGAACTGAAATAACATGTTGATCACCACAATATAACTCTCTTCTATATACATACATATATACATATATACTTCCACTGTTTGCCTAATGTTAGACCTGTAATTTACACCAAAGCATTGTAGGAGGTGGATTAATTCTGAAAACTGCCAACATAGACATTCATTATTATCGATCAGAGTAAGGCAGTCCTAGTAGCTTCCATGCAAGCCAAAGTAATAGTTAAATATGCAAGTTTTCTTACACAGATAATGCCACAAGATAAATTGCACACAGAAAATTGTCCACATCTACAGGCAGTATGAAGATTAGGCCTTTCAGCTACCTGGAAAGTATGCAAAGCTACCATTTAAAAATAAAATGCTTTGAGATATGTTTGTTATAATCCTTATGATACTGCAATTACTTAAACTGAAAAAACTCCACACCTAGCAAGACAATAATTTGATGGCTTGCTAAAAGAAACAAGCCCTAATAATGTATTCATATTAAGATCTCGCATTAAATGGAAGAACTACTTGAAAAGATGTATGTATGATTCTCTGTTACCCTGGGGCTGCTTTAGACTACTCTGATAAAACAGCCTTAGATCATCAGTGCTGTTTATGCAGTATAGCAGAAATGGGAGTTATGGTTAATATTTATATATTTGAGAATGTACAGCTATTTTTTGATGTATTGTATTAAAAACACACTGGAAATGCTAAATGAGGTTTAACAGAACTGATGATCTGGTTATGCTGAGCACTTTCGATTATTAAAAGAACAGAATTGTGCAATACGTTTTTTTTTCTAAGGAACACTAGAGGTCTCTCTACACCTGCACTCTTTTCATGTCATCTCACTCTTGGAGTGCTTGTGTATGAACTCTTATTTTGGACCATAGTTTCTGTTTATGCTTTAAACAATTTACCTCATACAACATGAATGCTAGTGTATAACACCGACTTATTGAATTAATTGTTTTATAGGCCAATTAGCTTCAGCTATTTCTCTATAAATGCGCAAATGAGATCATTCTCTACATAATACATCACTATTGTAATGAAAAGTTGAAGGGGATTGGATAAAACAATGTAGCATTAGTCTTTCCGGCATGATCCAAGAATTATTGCAGGCAGCGGGCCTTCTGCTATTGACCTCAGCTGCATCAGGACTTGCAAAAACCCACTTTACTATAAAAAAGATGTCCGTTAAACTGTGTAGTTTTAACAGATTGATGTATCACTCCACTCACTACTAATGCAGAGTTTACCTTTCAGGTTGTGTATGTGTTATCTATGCTGTCTCATATATTCTGTTTCTTTCCAGATCACTCAGCTGGTTGGTTTATTAAGCATTTTTCACACTCCTTACACATTAAGAAAACCTGACCTGTACACTCAGTTAGCACTCACTAAACAGTGTTTAGAGCCAAGCTTCTGAGGAAATGCTGCCACAGACATACTCAGGGTAGCATCTGCTCAGTGAAGCACATAAATTCCTTACTGTGTAATTCAGTGTCATTTGCTGACTCCTGTCAAAGGACCTGCACAGAGGTCCACCTCAGCATCTTCACCTCCTCTAAATTAACCTGTGCCAACTAAGGTAGTTACAGCTCCCAGCTGTTTATGCCACTCCACCGCTGGAATTCATTGCTTCATGGCAGGAATAAGAGGACCCCTTGTGTGTTCCATCAGGTCCTGATGTGCACACCTGGACTGTTCATGACAGCAAAGCAAAAGACTCTCACGTCAGCAATTAGAGAGAGACCCATCCCGGTCCTCCCGCCTTTCTTCTCCCCTTATTATAGCCTTTATCACCAGTTGCTGGGAAGAAGTGCAGAAGTGCTTATGGTTAGATGTCAAAAAACTTTAAATCTGACTTAAGATCCATTGTCATTTGTATGTAATTTGGCTGTATGAAGTGCATCAGAGAGCATATGCCTAGCATATGTGAAAGTGCCTTATAGTTAAGAGTCATGCAGTCATTTAACTTCTTTTTCTTCACAGTAAATAAATGAGTCTTTCTTTTGGTGTGTGGACAGGCTATTATCTCAATTTCCATTTGGGAAACAGAGTCAGAGTGACTCTGAGTAGTTTGCTAAAGGATTCCTCACAACATTTCTAGCAGACCAGAGCCAAAGCCAGGTATGGAAAAGACAACTAAAGACGTGGATACTCGGTGTTTCATCGAACAATGGGGTACCCAATCTTCTTACGTGGCAGCAGGTTATTAAACAAAATGAAAGCACTTTTTCACAGAATGCTCAATCACATTGTGGAGTTCAGTATCATTTAATGTTACAGAGCATAAAAATGTAAATGAGTTTGAAGAAGGAATTAGAAAAGTTCATTCCCATGAAATACAGATCTGTTTGTCTAACTGACAGGATATTTTTGTATTGGATTAAATACAGAAGTCCACACGCAGCAGCAGGAGCAAATCGAACCCATCAGATGCCGGGAGAACATCCACTGTTACAGACATACTCCTTAAACACTACCCTCATCTTCAGCCCTGCGCGCTCTGGAGACAGGATGTTTCACAGAAAAGGATTTGTGTTGAAGTTGCCACTCCAGCTGAGAGGAGAGAGAGGAAAGCTCTATTTCATGAGGGATATCTAGTAAGCAAGTGCAGTTATGGTTATATAATGCAAATAGGATTTGGAGGGAAGGAAGAGTTATTTTTATGTTTTTCCTCTAAGGCTCAGAAACTTTGTTCCTATAAAAAGTACCATGTCTTATTTCAGAACGGCTGGTTCAGGCTGTGGCATGGAACAAGCAAACAACAATGCCACGGTTTGCATCATGGCCAGAAGACTAAGCTTAAGCTCGTCCAAGCAGTTTTCCCCTTCCACTGACAGGGAATCAGGCTTTTCTCACCTGGTACATAGACCTACCACACGCTACACCACCAGATATGGAAATCAATACCCAACAAGAAAAGACAGAAGTTTCAAAAGGAGTCTTTCTACCTTTTTCAAGCCAAGCACAGTACAACGGTTATAAGAGTAATTTTGAAAGTAAGGGCACTGCAATGTTGTTTTTGTTTTGCAAAGGAAATGCCAGTTCTCCAGCTGTAATGGCAACTGATGGCAGCTCAAGGCTATATCCATTTTTATTGCACGAGTGTACCAGAAACTAGTAATGCTGGGAGATTGCTGTGGAATATGAGGGGATATAAACAACTACTTGTTTACATAAATATTCCAAATATGCCTTTAGTAAATCATCATAGGTATAGAACTAATTACTTTTCTTATTTGCTTACTGACTTCTGTGGCTGCACCTATTCCCTTTTAGGGCAGATGTCCCATTTTTTATATGGATCTGTATATAACCTGGGTTTTATTGATTGTCATGTGAAGGTCAAACCAGATATGTGTTTTTCTCTCCTCAGGATCCTGTTACAAATACTATATTTATTAAGCAAGGATATGATTAGCAAATGTCTCAAAAAAATAAAGCAAATTAAACCCAAACACAAGCAGTCTATTTACATGCTTATTCTTATCCAATGATACACTTCAGTGCATGCCTGCTTAGATACACTGTCTTGCAGTTATAGGAGACTGGAGTTAACTTACACGCTTTCACTTTCTTAGGTGAAGATGCTCTTTGTTTAGCAGCAACTGCTTTACCCAGTGAATGTCTCCCCCAACTTGGCTTTGCCTTTCAAGGAAGCTGGATTTCCAAAAAAAAAACCCCAAACTTATCTTTTTAATTTTCCTCTCATTTTCATACTGCTTGGTCATCCTTGTTACACAGTCTTTACCTTCTTTTTTCACCATTACTTTGTTTAAGCTGGCAAAATTCTAGCCAAATAGAAATATCAAGAGAAAATGCCGCCCCTCCTGTTCAGTTCAAAATTGTAAATAATCAGTGTGAAGCTTTTTTCTAAAAATGAGAAAATTCTCTTGAATCAATTGAAACATTTTGTTCACTCTGAAATACAAATGCTTCAGGTTTTATTTTTCAGACCTATTTTTTTTCTCAGAAGCTTCTAAATTACATTTAATTTACAGGTAACTTTATCTGTAAATGAATTAAAAAGATTGCTGAAATGTAAGAAATGAAACCTTGAGTTTTTTATAGTTTTCCTCTTTAAAGCAAAGAATCCTCTGAATCTGAAAGAAATCTGTAACGCATGTTTAACTTGAAACTGCATTTTTAGCAAATTACTATTGCTTGTTCATAGTTAATTTCCCAGTTAGGCAGACAGACCATCCATGAGGATGTTCACATGATCATCTCTTGCTGCTGTTTGCCATCTTAATGGCTTAAATGATCTTGTGCTTGCATAAAGTTATGTGGAAAGTATCTTTGGGATAACCCACCTCTAATACTGAATAAACTCTGTTTTGCCACAGCAAATTGTGAGAACCCCACTACAGCCACATTGCTCCTGAATAAGTAGATAGACCAACACCAATAGAAGCCTATGTTCTTTTTACTCTATGTAAATTGTCTTAAATGGGATATAGTTTAGCTCTGAATATCACCTTTTAGATTCTTAACAAATGCATATTGTTACCATGACCAAACCTTTCAGATACATCAAGGAAACAACACTGGAAAAAGAGGGAATCTTAGATAAAGCCAGTGAGATAAATCTTTGCTCCTAAACAGATGTTACATGATCTTTAAAATACATGCAGCTCAAGATGTCAGTTCCTAAGGTCTTATTTCAGCAAGTCGTACAGATAAGAAAATTAACACAGCCTCACCAAACACAAGCTGAATCAGCCTGCAGGATTCATGGATTTTGAAGCAAGTAAAGACAGCTATGACTATCCAGCTTGATTTGCATTGCTTAGGCCAAAGAATTTCATCCAATAAATTCTGCTATCACATGAATTATTGCTTCCTTCCATGTAAGCAGTCCTTAGATCCAGTAAGTTGTGCCTGAATTATAGCATGTCTTTCAGAAGGGCAGCCAGCTTCCTTCCATCCTATAATGCTTACGAGGCTAGGCATGAAGCCCAATAAGCTATCTTCTTTTCCATTTCATAGTGCTAGAACTTAATCCAGCTACAATGTGAAGGTAAACTTACACTGTTGTGACATACAACTTCATATACCACTGCCCTCACCCCACACCAGAATTCTACCTTCACTCAACGAGATAAAAAATTTCTTCAGAAATGATGATGAGGTTATCAGGAAGAAAAGCTGTCCCCTTCCAGCTTCTTGTACACCCCCAGCCTACACGCTGGTGGGGTAGGGTGAGAGGCAGAAAAGGCCTTGGCTCTGTGTAAGTGCTGCTCAGCAATGAGGAAAACATCCCAGTATTACCAACACGGTTTTCAGCACAAATCCAAAACCCTGCTACTATGAAGGAAATTATCCCTGTCAAAACCAGCATGGAGTGTTACCCACAGTCTCCCTATAGTGTCAGCAGTGAATTCCAGAGGAGAACTCAGATCAAACAGGCTCTGAATCTTCTTTGGGTGCCTCTTTATATCTGCAAACATACAGTAATATACATAGAGCAGGTATATTCCCTACCTAAATATCACTTCTGTGGGGTAAATTTGAACATTAATCATAGTTATGTCTAGATGGATATAGACTGAAAATGGTTTTATTTATTCTATTGTCAGGCATATGAAATCATCTTTCAGCTTAATTTGCACTTCTATTACATCATTGCAAAATAAAATATGTTTAATAAGCAGAATCCCAACAACTTTGGAATGGAGAAGAGATTTCTGTACTTGTTGGTGTTTGTCATTGGTGACATAAGCAAAGAAAAGATGTCCCAGCTGCAACCCATTCTCCTGCCTGATTCAAGATTTTAATGTGAAAATGGCTATTTTTAGCTAGAGCTCATTTGAGGTTGTTCTCTGTCCCCAGCATGTAGCTGATTGCTGATAACCCATTTGGGGGAGTGGGGGTGAACGAGTGCAATCTGCAAACATTACGGAATCAGATTGACTGAAAAGCAGAGCAGAGATGCAGAGACCTTTCTGAGATTCGAGTCTGATCTCTGATACTCTGCCTTCCCTTAAAGATCCATTTTTTAGTTATAAGTGACACTTCTTTCACATTTTAAATAGCTGGCAGAAAATAAAAAGGGAAAGACCCTAAAATGCTTTTCCAGACTAGTCAATGCATTTAAGATTAAGCTGAACATTTCTATACATCTGTGACCTTTAAAATCTGTTAGGAAGGTGAGATGTTAAGATTTAGTCTTAGCCAGGTGATTGATGTGGTTTTTTTTCAACTCTAAAGCAAAGCTATAGTCTGTAGTCTAAAGCCTATTTATAATCCTCTTTAACAGCACTTCGTATAACGATACAACTCATTTCTTTGTGAAAACAGCCTGGCTCTGCAATAGTATGATGTATTTAAAGAAAACAAAGTAAGGACCTGGAGCTTGCTGCCAAGCTGTATATTAAAGACCTGTCAATAATTGCCCTGCATTTGAAGGAATTTTGTTAATACGGAAACCTATTAGCATTCCTGTAAGTGTCAATAAGCGTATTTCATTCATCCACTTACCTTCTGAAACAAACTGTCGATGACAATGAAGAGGAACAGAAGCAACTTGGCCGGTGGGACATTTGCTTCTCTGGCTTCTCCTAAGCATATGTCACTTTGTACCACTTGCAAGGGCCAGTGCAGGAAGAGCGGTCTGAGGGTCAATTGCCTATTGACAGTAATGCCTAATGCAGCCCCCTTCACTATTCTTAACCTGGTATGCTCTACTGATCCATTCTTCCTTAATGTGCTCAAGGAAAGGTTGACATCAGATGTAAATGTGCATGCCGGTTGATGAGGTTTTACCATTCAGCTTTTTCTTTCTGTCCATAGAAAATTAATGAAAGAGGAAGAGCAGTTCTTTTGCATTCAGTGAAGTACAGAAATGGCCCAAATTCAACAGCTTCACACCTCAGTGTCAAGTGGAAGTCAGAGCCTGATTGTCCTTTAGTTTTAACTTCCCACCACAACGATCCTGCTGTCAGCTTTTTGTTATCTCTCATTATCTGACACTGGATTGCAAATCTCACAGTAAACCGTTAATAAGCCCAGGCCACGTGCTTACATGCAACATTTTATACTGGTCATTAGACATTTACTTTGCTTCTGGAAGGCCAGGCTGATTTTTTTTTTTCCTTCTTCATTGTTTTTCAATACACGTCTGCAAATAACACATAGGAAAATGCAGAAAAAATGACAAGAAAAATCCATCTGTTTTCCCTAAAGGGATCTACCTTAAAGTCTGTCCTGATTAGTTTTCATCTACTGACATACAGAACATGTATCGCTCTCTATGGGTTGGGTAAGTATTAAGGGCACATTATGCACTCAGGTTGCAATCCTGCCACCACTGAAACTGCTTGATTTCAGTCTTAAAGCTGGGGGGGTGCGGGGCGTGGAAAGTACAAGGAAACACATCCCTGGTGCCTCAGTGCAACTTTTTTTTTGGGTTTTCCAGTGAAGAAAAAGGTGGGAACACTGCCTGAGCTATTGCAGACTGATCCCCCTGTGCATTCAGACCCTCCCTGCCAGTCAGTCTAGATGGATGTGTTTCTGGCTGCTATCTTCTTTCACAACCCTTTTGTCTTACAAGGTGAAGCATGCCTCACTGCTGGCATTCAGACGGATGGGCCTGCTGTCTCCCTCCAGAGCAGAAACATTTACCCTTGATCTTTACCCCAGGGAGAAGTTCCTTGCACTCTGCAGCTACCAGTTTCTATCACTATCTGCATGCCTTTTTTTTGTTTGTTTGTTTCATATTCAGTACCTAGAGGAGTTAGTCATGAGGTTTTGCTCAGGGGGATTTTAACATGAAAGGGATGCTATTGAATTTAACAGTGTCACCTTCCTTTTGCAACAAAACAGCATGTTTGTACAATGACAAAGGAAAGCATTCCCTGCAATCACAGACAAGGAGCTTTCTTGACTATGGATGTCCCAAAAACTAGGTGTAAACGTACTAAACAAAGTTAAAACCACATCCACATAAAGTTTCAGGCTCTGAAATGGAGTCTCAGTTGAGCACCTATCTGTCTAAATACCGCTGGGACTTCAGTACAGCCCACCCTCTTCAAAAACCCAACGATAAACTTAAGGGCAAAGTGATCATACCTAGGGCTTATGTGGGCAAGCAGAAGGAAATATTAACCAATCTCTCAAAGGAAATACTGAATCAACATAGCAGAAAGAAGGTCTCATTTTATTCTGTGTAGTCATTTTGGAATTTCCCAGCTTCTCTGAAAGCACTGCTAGAGTGTGTATATATATGTATATATGTATGTATACATAGTTTTATTTTTTTTGTCAACCTGAAACTGATAGTGATCATTTGCTGTTACATCTCGATATGGAAACATTAACTGTTAGTGCTGCAACTCTCAGGCAAAGAAGCAGAAAGGAAAAAAAAGCTCAAGTAGCAGGTAAACATCCCTGCTACTAAATCTTTCTCTGCATGTCCAGCCTTTCTATTTTGGTTCTTTGCTTAAAGGAAGCACAGGACTATACCTAAGAAACATGACTGTCAGCATTCATTAAGACCAATGCTTAATCTCAGTTGACAACATCAATGTCAGAATCGTAGCTGGGAGCTGGCAGCATTTCAATAGAGGATTCTTCTGAGCTCTTACACACTACTTCAATAAATAATCCTACCGGGAAATATGGAGAAGAGCATTTAAAATGATTTTAGCTGGCACGTCACTACAAGGTTGAACCATCGTGTAGTGATGTGCCCACTGCCTAATTCCACTGTGAAATGTTGAAATACAGCTTTTAGCTCCACAGAAGCATGTAGGCCTCTATTTACATGCAAATTAATGCTATTCATGTGTGAACTACAGCAGGTACTGACTCTGCCAGATGGAATAATTTGGGGATGGGCCCATTCTCTTTTGCTGAGGGCTGCATGTATTCACACATGCTGTAGATAATTGTTGGAGTTTCTGTCACCAAAAGTCCCAATTAAATAACTATTTAAATAATTTACTTTTTTCCAAGCAAAACATGGTCATGCATGCAGTTGCACAGACTAAAAATAATGATGATAATCACACTTATAGTACCACTATTAGTAATAACATCATTAGTAATAAGGGAGAAGCAGGTGGTTCAGGGCAGAGTATCAGAAACCTGGATGTGTCACTGCCCAGCGATTTTGGACATGTCATTTCAGCTTGTCTCTTTTTTCCCTTTGTTTTCATCCATAAACTGTTCACGGAAGGCATAATACTTTATTCACTTTCCTGATCTGAAGTAGGCAAAAAACCTCACAAACATTACTGTAACAGACATTTGCATGCATTTCACCGCATTAGCCCCCACTTGACCCTCACCAGCAGCAAGGGTCACTTCATTTTAATCAACAGCAGCCCCCTTCTGCAGAATTAGGATGATATTGCAAAGCAGTAGGTGGCTAAACCGACTGATGAAAACAGACCTGGTTTGGCTGATAGTGCTTTATTTGAAGCACTGATATGCTTAATATTTGTTCAATTATCATCAGCAGAGAAATCAAGATATCAGTGCGTGAACCTCCTCAACATGCAGTGGCCAACCTTATATAAGGCAGCAACAACAAGACCTGAGAGGAATCAAACAACATCAGCAGATCTATTAACGATTGGAAGCTACAAAGGGGTTTTTAGCCAGTGATTTTAATTCTCTTGAAGCTGGAGATGCAAAGACAGATTTTGACAGTTGCACAAAGAAAAGGATTTAATTAAACTGAAGAATATGAGATAAACTTTGCATAACAAAAGAAAGGAGGAACATACACCTATCTTGCATAAACAGGCTGGGACAGGATGTGAGGGGCTGTCCTCCCCTCTCTCCTGGAAACCTGCTTCTATAGGGTGTACTTCCAGTGATACAATAGGGGAACAGCCTCTTTGCTCCCAATCCACAGTTCGTACTGAATCTGCATCCCGGGGTGTTATCATGCCTACAGCCCTCTGACAGAGCTGGTCCTCTGCAGACTGCATCCAGCCTCTGCCTGACACAGCCTTGCTAACAGCCTCTGACTGGCCCTCCAGCAGACAAATTCCTGATTTTCCCCAAAACAACCTGCTTCTGCAATGAACATCAGAAGTGTTACTACAGCAAGCAGTGAGAAAGGAGCACGGCAAGTGAAGAAAATTAGCTGCACATTCAAAAATCCATAAACTGAAATGACTGAAACGATCATAAACAAACAAAACAACTAAAAAAACCCACACAAGAAAAATCTCTACATTCAGGCTAAACAGGCAACCATTAGGAAGGTCAGCAAAGCCCCTTCCCAGTTTCTCCTATTCCAGAGCCATTTCACAAGCATTTGGCTGCATTTCTCCCACCGCCTGGAACACTCCCAAATGCCTTTACATTTCAAGGTCTCTAGGGCTAGTGGATGGCTTTGCTTCACCTGTAATTGCTGGCTAGCACTGCAAAACATAGACTTACTATGAAATCATTATAGTAGGAAATACAGCATCATCTTCCAACCATGGAAAAAATCCCTTTACTGTAATCCCTAATTCACAGTCAGGGATATTTCTCCCTAAATATAATTTCTAAAAAGCCATTTAAAAATAAGATCAGACAATCATATATTCCTGCAGAAGAGAAAAGAAAAACAC